>NW_016160290.1:0-37746 GCF_001687245.7 Rhagoletis zephyria
TAATGTTCGGCTCCGCCCGAACTTAGACTTTCTTACTTGTTTTCTATTACTTACATGTTCTCCTAGTTCATGTGGCACGTTGAGGTGAAAGTGTGACGCGGCAAGGGCCACGGCGACAAAGTAAATATTCATTTTATAAAGTTTACATCGTCGGTTGTTGTTGGTTCATATTCGTACTATACTTTGCTGCTTGCGTGCTGTTCTGCTAGCAGCAATAATTTACGTGGCAGCAGCAGGAAAATGCAGACGAAACCACAAGTGACATGCGGCACAGCAGTCGAAGCAAGAGCAACATTAATATTAACAGAGAATCCGCATGTATATGTATATATGGTATAACTAATGTGACCAACCGTACTTCTTTCGGAAGTATAGTTCTTCTTTTTTCGCTTTTGTACTTCGAAGTATAGTCAAATGCACTTCTTTGCAATATCTTGTACTTCAGGAGGGAGATTTTGTAACAATCTAGCCACAATTTTCCGATCGCTATCACACTTTTTGACACATGATATAAATGTTTTTGCGTTAAAAAGTGCGATAGNGTTCTTTGCAATATCTTGTACTTCAGGAGGGAGATTTTGTAACAAGCTAGCGACAATTTTCCGATCGCTATAACACTTTTTGACACATGATATAAATGTTTTTGCGTTAAAAAGTGCGATAGCGATTCGAAAATTGTTCCTAACTGCTTTCAGAATTTTCATTCTTCTGGACGATCGGCACGTTGCCTGGGCGAAAAATTCGTTCAAACCATTAAAGTCGCCGGGGACCGATGGCATCATACCTACGCAGCTGCAAAGGCCTCTGAAGGTGTTGTGCAATTGGTTGGATACCATTTATGCGAACTGCGTGAGGACCGGGTACGTCCCCAAGGCTTGGAGGGTAGTCAGTGTTGCGTTCATCCCGAAGACCCGAAAAGGCGCACATGTTTCCTTTAGGTATTTTAGGCCATCAGTCTCTCTTCGGTTTTGCTAAAAACGCTAAAGAGACTGATAGAAGACCTATACATAAGAAACGCGATTCCTCGTGACTGTCTTTCAAGAGCTTATTGCAAAAAAAGTTCGGTGAATACCTGAGGAAATAGTCTAGTATATTCATAATCTGGGGGTTAAAACCAACATAGTAAGGCTTATCGACACCTTACTTTGCGACAGATCTGTCGCGGCGGAGTGCGGTAGCACCTGCACTCAGTGCAGAGTCATTAGGAGCACTCCACAAAGTGATGTACTCTCTCCCCTGCTCTGGATTGCGGTTGTAAACGACCTTTTATAGAAACTGAAAAAAGTGGGCTGTCGAATGATCGCCTATGTAGGTGATGTGGAACGTTTGGTTAAGGGACGATTTCTAGAAATACTTTTTGATCTGGTAACTAGGTGGGCGATCAACCGCGGCTGTCGTGGAAGCCTGCACATAATTTTTGCTGGCATCACTGCTAGGAAACCAGATTTAAGCCTATATTGTTTCAAGGAGCCCTTGTCTGGTGGAGCTCACTAGAGAAGGCTACCCTTGTAAAATAGGATTTAGCGGAGCATTAGGAACCACACCTACACTGGCGCCTAACATACATGTGTTCAACACGGTGCCTGGGGACATTGCAGACAGAATTGTCGCAGCTCGAACCACTACTAGGCTAAGAGATACCGTGTCTTTTTGTGACATAAAAAAGGAAAAGAAAACGTTTCTCTGCTGCAGAAAATGTTTTTATAGGGCACTTTTAAACACGTTACCTCTCAAGGGCTAGTGATGGGGATTCTGACTGACCATTGTGCAATTTGTATCAGCTGTCAAAAGGAAGATGAAGTGGAATCATCTCCACACTTTCTTTTAGACTGTCCAACCATTTTGGCTCGCACTTCTGAACAAACACTGATCTCTCAGGGATCGAAACTAGCTTCATTCAAAATTTCCCAACCTAACTCGTACTTCTTTGAGCTACGAAATAGTTGGTCACATTAGGTATAACTCAATGTTGTATAAGGCCAACTAGTCTAATGGAGTTGTGGCTTAGTGTGATTGTGACGTTTCATTTGGAATGCCGCAGAAGCAGACGCTTCGCAGACATATTGTTATTGCTACTTTCTAACATAAAATAAAAGAGTTGTGCACCTAACACTGAAAATGAATAAAATAAAAATATATATATATTTTTTTTATTCTAAAAACAAAGTACTCAAGCAAAAAAATAAATGTGGAAAGGAAATGGAATAATGGGAAACAAACAAAACTAAACTAAAAGTAAAGGACTAATGAAAAGATGAGATGAAGTTATCAGAGTAAATTGCTCTGAAATCGTATGGCTCTAGAAAGAATGGACTAAGCTATATACTTTTAGCTTAGTTCTTGGTTAGCTATGACAAAAAGTACTCTGGTTACTCCCCGAGTACAGTTAGGGAAACGTCAATTGAGTGAAACGATGTTTTATTTTTTATGAACTTGGGTCCAAATGAATTATAGTTATAAAAAGTTCTTGTAATTAAACATTTAATATTTGAACACTAAGGCCACAATGTCATTTGAAAAAAATCGACTAAGAATGCTGCAGCAATCCCGATCGCGCACGTGATACGGTTAAATATTGAAATATGTACGTTAAAAAATGTTTAACTGTTTATATCTGTGACCCAAAATAATCCCTTTAATGAAAGATTTAAAATCATTTCAAAATTATTATATTTCGATTTATAATTTTACTATAATTTTTAATCGTTCTTTTATGATTTTTATTTCTTCGATCAAAAACAATCGCTATTCATGAATTTTTATACACGAAACGGTCAATATATTCTCGAAACTATGGACTAACTATAGTAAAACTGCGTTTTCACTCTGACATAAGGATTTTTTAAAAGAACTTTGAAATTTCAAAGATATGATTAATTCAAAAAATCAGTGAAAACTAGAATAACAATGTGAGTACTAAATGAAAGAAAAACTTCTCAGGAATTTAGAAACATTATAGTTGTTTCGTTCAAAAGAAGAATAGGTAGGTATAGAAAATTATTTTCTAATTAATTTTATTTTTTTAAGCTAACAAAGCTGGGAGGACGCAATTCTAGTCATTAACATATAATAAAAAAAATAGATTGCAAATTTTCCAGGATTTTCAATTATAAAATTTTAAAAGGACATTTTCCGTACCATTCGTCCTTATGTGCAGAAAAGTTTTAATATTTTTTTAATCTACAGAATTGTCTGTTTTATTTGATACCCACATTCAAATAAACTTTTTAAATTGCTTGAATCAGACATATTTTTGAAATTTTTAAGTCCTTTTAAAAAATCCTGACGAAAAAAACTATATGCGCAGTTTTACAATAGTTTAGCAAAAATATTTATTTTTTTGTATGTAAAATTTACTGCCGGACGGTGTTTTTAATCGTTATTCAATAATTTTTATTTTTTTTTGATAATGAAAGATTTAAATCGGTGATAAAAATATTTAAAAATGGTAAAAAAATTATAATAATGATTATTTCTTGTCGAACAAATAAAATGACAAAATAATGATAAGAGATGATCGAAAAAATAAATATAATTTTTATTATAAAAACCATAGCGGTTACGATCCCCGGTTTATATATCTCACTAGCAATGTTATTTCTTTCTCAATAACGAAATCACATCAAGGTTCTAATCGTAGATTTTTGTTTTTGATGAAATTCTTGTGCTTTACGAAAATAAAAAAAAATTCGAATGCATTTTAACTATGACGAAGTCAAATAAATTGGGGTAACCTTAGATAACCGACCAAGTTGGAATTCGCATCTAGATAAAACTTTTATTAAAGCGACCCTGTCGAGGACTTTTTGGTGGAACATGGTGTCTGAACTATAGTCCAACCGATGTAACTTATGCCTGCGTAGTCTGGTAGCTAAAAACGCTGCAAAAAACTGCCGTTTCACGTCCTAACAAACTCCAACGCTTGGCTCTACTGCCGCGACAGGATAAATGAGGACTGTTTCAAGCGCGGACTTTGAGTCGCTCTTAGGTTGGACTCCACTATATTTTTTTGNGCTATAGTGAAAGATTTAAAATCATTTCAAAATTGTTATATTTCGGTTTATAATTTTACTATAATTTTTAATTGATCTTTTATGATTTTTATTTCTTCGATCAAAAACTATCGCTATTCATGAATTTTTATTAAAAAAATCAAAACAACGAAATAGTCAATATATTCTCGAAACTATGGACTAACTATAGTAAAGCTGCGTTTTCACTCTGACGTAAGGATTTTTTAAAAGAACTTTGAAATTTCAAAGATATGATTATGTCAAAAAATCAGTGAAAACTAGAATAACAATGTGAGTACTAAATGAAAGAGAAACTTCTCAGGAATTTAGAAACATTATAGTTGTTTCGTTCAAAAGAAGAATAGGTATAGAAAATTAATTTCTAATTAATTTTATTTTTTTTAAATTCTAGTCATTAACATATAATTAAAAAAAATATTGCAAATTTTCCAGGATTTTCAAGGATAAAATTTTAAAAGGACATTTTCCACACCATTCGTCCTTATGTATAAAACAGGTTTAATATTTTTTTTAATCTACAGAATTGTATGTTTTGTTTGATACCCACATTCAAATAAACTTTTTAAATTTCTTGAATCAGACATATTTTTGAAATTTTTAAGTCCTTTTAAAAAATCCTGACGAAAAAAACTATATGCGCAGTTTTACGATAGTTTAGCGAAAATATTTATTTTTTTTGTATGTAAAATTTACTGCCGGACGGTGTTTTTAATCGTTATTCAATAATTTTTATTTTTTTTGATAATGAAAGATTTAAATCGGTGATAAAAACATTTAAAAATGGTAAAAAAAATTATAATAATGATTATTTCTCGTCGAACAAATAAAATAACAAAATAATGATTAGAGATGATCGAAAAAATAAATTATAATTTTTATTATAAAAATCAAAGCGGTTACGATCCCCGGTTTATATATCTCACTAGTAATGTTATTTCTTTCTCAATCACGAAATCACATCAAGGTCCTAATCGTAAATCTTCGTTTTTGATGAAATTCTTGTGCTTTACGAAAATAAAAAAAAAATCGAATGCATTTTAACTATGACGAGGTCGAATAAACTGGGGTAACCTTAGATAAGCGACTAAGTTGGAATTCGCATCTAGACAAAACTTTTATTAAAGCGACCCTGTCGAGGACTTTTTGGTGTAACATGGTGTCTGAACTCCAAATTAATAGAATAGCTTTACCGAACTATAGTCCAACCGATGTAACTTATGCCTGTATAGTCTGGTAGCTAAAAACGCTGCAAAAAACTGCCGTTTCACGTCCTAACAAACTCCAACGCTTGGCTCTACTGTCGCGAAAGGATCAATGAGGACTGTTTGAAGCGCGGACTTTGAGTCGCTCTTAGGTTGGACTCCACTATATTTTTTTGTCCAAACAGCAGCGGCCTCGAGGAATTCGCAAATGAAAAATTCGGATCTACTCTTAAAAAGACAGAACACAAAGGTATTATGAGCAGAATTCCTTGTCCAGGAATTCGAGAGCTCTCCAAAATTCCAGATCCAAATGGTTAGCCCAAATTAGATACCAGATATGTACACTGGTACACAGACGGATCAAAGATGAAGGGCAGGGTAGGTGCGGTTGTCTTTGGGCCTGACACTAAACTTTCTATTGCAATGGGAATAATTTGGTATGCCGCGAACCAGGCAATGGTACTAACAATCTCAATTTATGTCAGACTCAATCGTAAAAAGGCGCCCTTCTAGTTAACTCTTCAGACAGCCAGGCGGCCATAAGGGCCCTATCGAATGGGACGCACTCAGTTAGTCCTCCTTGAAGCTCAGAAGCGAAGCATGAGAGAATGCAGTAAGTGAAGGGAGTATGTAGTTTCCTTTTGCTTGGAATGATATAAATCTCTTAAATAGAGCCAAAATCAAGCTTATTGGTTGCCGAACCGATCATAGTCACCTGCGCTCTCACATCCAACATATTGGTTTTTTCCCAAGAGACGAATTGCACATGCATCGTCGGAGCACATTATGTGTGATTGTTCAGCATTAGTCAGTCGAAGGTTGCAATACATCAGTTCCTTCAGAGTTTTTATTAGGGAGGTCCTTCACGGCACCCCGACATAAAAAAGTCGAACGGCGTCAAAGCCGACAGTTCCGAGATCGCCGAGTCGCCTGAAAACGCGATTACAGAACTTGCCGCGAAAAAGATCGATTGTGGCATGGACTGTGTAGCATGGCGCGTCATCCTACTAAAACCAAAGATCGTCCAAGTCCATAACTTCAATTTCCGGCCACAAAAAATCGTTTATCGTGCCTCTTCAGTGCTCACAAACTATCACTCTCTCAGGATGCATTCGCTTCTTGACGATGCGGTATTTTGTCGCTGAAATGAAAATGCGAGTCGTCAGAAAAGATAATTTTTCCAGCAAAATCTATGTCCATTTCGTTGAATGACTTTCTGTCAAAATTATATGGGCCACCCTTTACATACATATATAATTTGTTGTTTGCATTAAAAAAAGCATAACATATTCACGCAAAAATCGATTTATGGGTTGATAAAATATCATTGGCTTCGGTTTTGCATTGGAGAAAAAATATCTCTAGTTAGTGAGGTTTACTCTGTGGCACGTAACGCTCTGCCACTGAGACCGTACATCGTCCACGTCCTAGCGGTTAATTTGAAACATTGCCAATGTTGGCCTCAGCAAAAGTATGGATAAAATTTAGAGGGTCAGCATCATTCATGGAGGACCAGTGCTTGGAAGGCAGGGTTGCGTTTACAGACAGATCAAACATTCGAAATTACCTTGATATTGATTCAGGGGATAGTGACATACATATGTAATACGGGAATGAGACAGCAGTTGTAGTCAAGTACAGCTTCCTTAGTGAAAAAGATTGCGAAAAATGCCTACAGCTGAGATCACCTGATTTTTTGGCATTTGCTCTTATCTTTTACAATTTCTTTAATTTCTATTACAATTTATTCAAAATACACTAACGCATTGAACCAAAAATACCACTACACTAACCAAAAACACACTTACAGCCTGCCGAATACAGACCTACAGCCTGCCAAGAAAATCGGTAAGAAGAAGAGTTACTTTACTTATGGAACTGTACGATGGTTTAAGTAGCGAGGTGCGCTTCGCTCAGAGAAATGAAAATGAAATATACCGAAATATTCCATTCGAAAGATGACCGATCTTAAATACTAACGACCAACTTAAAATCAGGACTCTCTTAGGAATTCGTAAGTAAAATAGCTAAAAACTCACGGCTGTCTGCACAAGGCTATTTCAAAGTGCAACCGGATCTTCTTGTATGATGTACTGAATTTTNTCTTGTCACAATGGTGGCAACCCAAGCAGCCTACGAACAAACAGACCAAAGTTGACGTCAAACCAAAATTCCTCCGTCCGGCATTCCTTTGACGTAGGCTCACTATAATAAAAAATAATTACTTACTGAAATGAAGAACAATCGTGTCTCCCTTAAAATTGGCGCAACTGGTACAAAGTTAGTGCTACAACACTTGCGCACGCGCTGCTCAAACTTTTATGATGCTTTTGCCCTAAGTTGAAATCTTCCTTGAGGGAATTTCGGAGTTATAAAAACTTGACCCAGCTCTTAAAACCGCAAACCTTTCTTGATAACTTCTCTATCTTTTACCCTTTTTTAAAATAAAATACAACGTTGAACTCGTTGGCTGAAGAAAGGTATTGAAGTTTTTCGAAATTCAGAGGAGCCAAAGCTCAACGACGCTTCACACATTCGTAGGCGTGTTGGATGGTGATGTTAGAAACACATCTTATCTAGGGAGCCGCACTGATAAAGCCCAATTAATTTGTTTATCATCGCCCTCAGCGTTTCGCCGATAGGATCATATATGTATGCATAAAGTGTGCAATCTACCGGCACTTCACCGCCAGCGGTATGTATGTGATACAGGGGGCTTGTTGTTTAAGCAACATTCTTTCTGCTTTCACCTCATTTTCGTCGTGTGGTTGTAAGGGAACTTCGTCTCGAATCATTTGTATGTGCCTCACCTGATATACATACATACATCCTTAATCCTTCTTGATTCCTTATTCCAGTCTTGAAGCTATTGGTCTGCTACTGTATTTCGAATATGATAATCGTGCCCATTCTGACTATCACCTTGCTCATGTATTAATTCCAAATAACTGATTGAAAACAGAATCATTGGATTGCTCATATTGTAAGCAGAGAATTTAACGAGCCATGTAATTGGCTGAGTTAACAGCAGTAACAATATTTGCAATCTAAATTTCCATTTGAAATTGTTGCACTTGCCTCTAATCGGCAAAAGAGAGAGAGAGAGAGAGAGTGTGTGGCAAAAATAAACCAAGTCACTTTTACATAATAATTCTAACATTGGTTTGCATTTAATTCACGACCTATCTAGTTTTTCTGGCACTTGGACGGCGCTCAAAATTTGCGAACTTCTGCAAGCGCAGTCAATAAAGTGGCAAGTTGGCATGCCATGTGGCACACGAGCAGCGCTGCGAAGGTGAACTACCTTGACAAGAGTGGAGCAATTGTAAATAGTTGCATAAGAGCAGTAACTAACTACATATAAACATACGAAAATAGCGAGGGGTTGCCAAACGGCTTATTGCCAAAAATATGGGCTTTTACCAAAATTATAGATAAATGAAATATGTACAATAAAAACTCTTTGCTTTTTAGCGTCTCGTTGCGCATGCATTGGATCTAAAACGGATTCTACACTATCAAATGCTGGACGGCAACTAATTAAGAGCAAGTGAGCGAGTGAGTCTTGCTGTGTCAATGATTGTTGGAGGTGCCAACTTTTTCGGATCAATCGATTTTTTTGAGTAATACTCCGTATAAAAAAAAATTTATGGGCAATTGTAATTGATAATAATAAGATATATCTGGAAGACGTGCAGTCCTCTTTGTGCGGTTTTCAAAAAATATCTAGTACAGCACACAATTTCTGCTTTTCGGCTGTTTTGTGCAATAAAATTGTCAAAGCTGACGGGCTTTTCACATCTAGCATTTGACAGTGCGTTGGACACATAAGGGTGTACAGCTTTGCATATGTATGTAGAAATGTATCACCAAATATGAGCGTCTGTGTTGGCTTCAAAGGACATGTTGCTCGCATTCATTATTCAACTACCAAGGATCCAGAGCAAAAAAAAAACATGCTGCAGCTCAGCACACATATGTAACTAGCCTAGCCGCGGCGTTGCTGCAGCGCTTCACCCTTTGCATGTGGACCGAACATGTGGCAAGCGCCACACATATTATTCAGCAACTGGCATAGACTGCGTCGCGCTGTTCATTTCAGTCACACTAATAGACAATTTTTTGGCAGCGCAACATGCTGGGCTTTTAGCTTTACAGCGCTCCACTTTGCATTTCCGCCGTTGCTGAGAAGCTTGGAAGGCAGGGCTTGCCGTTTGGCGGATGTGCAAAAATGTCCGTCTACCGGCACTACCGGGGTGTTCGGCGTCTAGGCGGGAAGCATCTAAATTAAAGGAGACACATTAAAATTATGTAATATCCTGTTATTACGACAGCGAAAAATGCCAAACAAGAACAAATGGTGTATGGAATATCCCAAAAAACATCAGCAACTGCAGTCTCGGCAGACTATTTAGTTAAAGAGTAGAGTGAAATTGAAAAGCTGCCATATGGATATGCTTATGGATTGACATTCGTTGGTTAGAACCAATAAGGGGTGTTCAGTAGTATGAGCAAGATGAGTGTAGACGTTGATGACTGAAGGCACTTTATTGAGGGGAAAATAATGAACTGATAGAAATTAAGGACGAAGTTTGAGGTTTTTGGTAATACATATTTGAATATTAAAGTCGCTAAGCAGAATTGAGTTCGTACCCTGCAGTGAAAAGCAAAACCAGTTAGAAAAAATACTAGTTGATTAACTAGTATGTGCCTACCAGTTCGACAATTTCGAAGAACCAAAGCATTCAGCGAACCTGCCTTTGAATTGCCAAAGCCAGAAAAGAACGCAATTAGTTCCTTTTATAACAACTGTCGGCTGTGGCGTCACGCGGGTTCGAAGCCGCCCAATGTAAGTAACAATAATTATTTCAATTTAAATATATCTAAATAATGAATTTGAAAATCTATTTGCATTGCAGAAAAAACATGCATATGGGAGGAAATGCTTGTGCCATAAAAAAAGGGAATTTAGACAAAATATTTTTTTAAATTAAAATCCATATATGGGGCGTTCCTTACCAAAACAGACGGGGTTCACACTTCAAGTGTTTAATTTGTTTCAAACTTTTAGGGTTGATGCACAAACATAAGTAATAAATAAATCTGAAATTTGAGCTTGATTAATTTTTAAAGCATAAAAACAAAAACAAATCGATTTAATAGTTTTCCAAATATCTCGAGAACGGGGCGAGGAAAAAATTTGAAAAAAAAATTACACATACACACATCAAAATTCTCTATGAAAAGAAGTATTTTTAAAATTTTTGCATCGAAAAGGTAGTGTCTCAGCGGTGGTCCCATACTAATCTGGTTAAGATCCGATCAGTGGATCATGAGATATATATATATATATATATTTTTTTATATGAGAGTTAAAGTAGTTTTTTTTTTGCTAAAAATTACTTGTATAATTAAATTTTCCATCCCTTATGGAATATGAGCTGTAAAAGAGTGACGAAAACAAACAGATGATTGCTCTTTGTTCAATAAACATACCGCCAAGTCAAAATTAAACATACCTAGCAGGGTTGCATAGAGAATCTGACACAAATTAATTGCCCATTAATAATTAAGAATTGCCAATTAATAATAATTTAATTTTTTTTATGATAAATTGGGTAACAATTAAGGCTTAAATTGGTGAAAAGGTTCTTAATTGTCAATTAGGTGCCTGTTTGAACATAATCTAAATTGACAGACTACTATTTCTACTACTAGATGCTAATGCATAGCCTGACACTTGACAACTCGTAGGACATCGAAATGTTAACAACACGAGTCGCTAACATTGACAAAGAATAGAACGTAAACTAGTTGGACTGAAACGCAAACTGACAGAACTCTAGTTCACAACTAAATAGTAGCTTTCCCTGCAGGGTACCTTCATATGTGTCAAGTTACATATCGCCATTTAATAATATAGGGATGTAATTCAAAATCTACGTTTTTGGAGATTTCATCATACAATTAATATGCATTGATAAACTTTGATTGCGTGCGATATGTATTTCTGCTGATAAGCTACGCTTATATTACTTTTATTGGAAGAATGAGTTTTTGCGTATTGAAAAGGTTCCTCCTACGATTAGCCACCGCTGCTCCGCTTTAGCTTTTAAACTGTCCGGGATTATGCGTTGTACCGTCGCAGATTCAATACCTCCCGAATTTTTGCCGCTGCAATACACATAGATATGTACCTACTATGTAAGGGGTGATTCATCTAGACCTTTGTTTTTTATTTAATTTTAAATAAAACACTTAAAACAGAACTGGATGTATGAATCTCTGACATTTTCCTTTTAAAAAGAATTTCATTCACTAGTCGAGTGAGGAATTTTGTACTTTCTTCTGAACAGAGTTTTCTTGGGTTTACAGCTAAATTGTTATTTTTAGTCCAGCTCTCTACCCATAAAAGAGGGGCGACAAAACCCCAGCCAGCTCCGCCCGAACCACTCTGCATCGCAACATTTCGTTTACAAGCGCAACCAAGCTAGTCGATACCCAGGCAGGATGTTTTCAAAGACTCCTTCCATATCTTGGAAGGCTGCTAGCGTATATCCTTTGATGTCTAGTGATCTTTGTATGCGTGACGCTGTTTCATGTAGCGCCGTTCTAGATCTCCCTTTCGTATGGGCATGTGGTGTGGTTGACACTTCGTCACCAACCAACTCTCTGATATGGACCTCAACCAGTCTCTCCATAACATTCAGTTCAAGGTGATGTGCATGAAATTTTTTGGGTTGTCGTGGGACACCTTCCCCTCCAACTCTTAACGATATGACTGAGAGCTAATTCTCCCTTAATTATTGCATGTAGCCACGCTAGACTTTACTTTAATGTTTGCTGCATCTGTATGGTGGCGATGCCATCCGGACCTGGTGATTTATAAGGCTTGAACGTCCCTGTCGACCAGATGACCCTTTACCTAGTAAACGAATCTCTAGTCACTGAATGGTTTCCAATTACATGTGGCTGCTCCGCCCTACTATCCGTTTCTCCCGGGACGTGTGTGACTGGAAGCAGATCCAGTGATTCCTCCTAGGCTTCAGTACAGGAGCCATAAGGTCTTTGTAAGCATCCTAAGGGCTCTCCGGGCAGCACCTGAGAGTATATTTTTGAGCCATCCTCTTTCTGAAATAGACTGCGCCCCATTGCAGAAGTCCTTCCTTTCTGTAGCGTTATTTTGNTCTTTGTAAGCATCCTAAGGGCTCTCCGGGCAGCACCTGAGAGTATATTTCTGAGCCATCCTCTTTCTGAAATAGACTGCGCCCCATTGCAGAAGTCCTTCCTTTCTGTAGCGTTATTTTTTAGGTCTCCCCACTACCAGACGCAGTGGCCGGACTGAAGATTTTTCTGCAGTTCGTGCGTGATATTTCTGATTTATTAATTTCACCAGGGTGACATTTCCCAACTCAGTGCCTTTGTTTTTTGTGGCATGCTATGTTTATAGCCTTTCCACAGGCTTACCTAAAACGGTCTACCAGATATTCTAGCTCCACTTGGTTTGTTGGGGTAACTGACTCGCTTTCTTGACACAAAAGCTTTTCGAGTACTTCCCGATACGATATATGAGTTGGCATTGCGTAGCATTCTAGTTGGAAGATCCTTGAGCATTTCCCCTACTACTACCTCGAATTGGATATAGCGGGGGTCGGAAAAAGGAGTGCACCTCAAGCACCCTCCACCTCTCGACCAGGTATTCCGCACTCTCAGGAATAGGGGTAACGTTCAGAGCTTCCCTTCGAGATTTTGTAATACAAGCGGGGCGTTTCCCGTATTTGCAATAATAAACTTAGAGCTAAGTATGAATTCAAAAAGTGTCCCACCCCGTTTATTATCATCGGTGCTGCCACAGGTGTTTTGGTGTGCATTCGCATTACCTCTCAAGATTATCGCCTCCCCCGCAACGCAAGTTGTTGCACGTCCTTGTCGTGCGCTAGGTACAGGGGTGCTACTTTTACTGGCCACTCGTTTATTTTTAAACCGACAGCGCGAAATTGTGGAAGAAAGAGACACTTCATTTGGCACTTATCAAGACATACGCCCTTGGTTTTCCTGTTGAGGCTCCAATTACCAGTTTGCAGCTTTTGTAGCGGGTGCTTTTAGTCCACAAATGTTTTGTCCCACCACCCATTGTCCCTGGATTAGTTAGACTGCTCCTTTGATGCCGTTTTGCAATGGTGAAGATTTTCCAAATTAACTGCTACCGAGCAGGTCGCCTACTAAGGTGGATGTAACCGCGCTTTCCGACATCTCGATTAACGCCTCCTCCGTATAGAGCCTGAGCATGCGTCCGACCCCTAGCGAAGACGTCGATGATGCATATCCCACAGTCAGGTCGTCCATCGGATCGATCTCCATGTCGCGGTTGGCCTCTTCCGGCTCTACCTCTGCAATGAGGTTGCTTGCTGCGTTCTCGTGATTGCTACATATATTATTTTGGGCCATGTCGAGGCCGTATCTTATAACTCCATTCTTTGTTTCCAGGATCGCAATGGACTCCTTCTTGTGAAGCGGGACAACCTGCATCGTAGCTCTACCACTCTACATAGCCTTAACCACTTTCCAGTTTGCGGAAGGTACATCCGGGTTGTACGGCCTTATAGTTTGCAGAATATTTTCTTGTTCCGCTGGCTTAGATGGCAACCAGGCTCTGGCTCTTGGTCGTACCGGTAGGTCTTTGAAGTCAACCGCCTTGAGCTTCTCACTAGGGTAAATCTCACCAATGCTTGCAATCGTCTTCTTGTACAGCACTGCCGATCTTGCATCCTTATTACCAGCAAGCCGGAGGAGAAGCAGCCGCAAGCGTCCTCTAGTAAGCGCAACAGGTTAGGGAAAGTTGCGCCCAATAACGCAAAGAGGCTCAGAACGCAGGGGAAATCTTTTGCCGAAGTCGCCAAGGAGCATGAAGATGGCTTTGTCGTGAGCCATCAACGAAAGTTGGTCAAGGCTGCGATGGCTGACATTGCAGTCAATATACCGCCGAGCAGGATCTGCTCCTTGGCGAATTCAGCAAAAGATGGCCCTGCGTTCTGAACCTCTTTTACCCTAAACTGTTGCGCTTACTAGAAGATGCCTGCGGCTTGCTGGTAATAAGGTTGGACTGAGTAAATATATCTCATCGTGTTCTAATGTTTTATGTACTTCTGTATAGGTGGGTCATTTGGCAAATCCGTTAATTTTCGCTCTTAAGTGGTGACTCTAACATTTGCCTTGGTTATACTACTCAATTTTATACATTTGAAATACTTTTGGTAAAATATTTTAGATTTTTAGAACACTCTGAATAAAGCTAACAGCTCTTCCCAAACAAGCTCACTTAAATCCAATGAAACTCCGTTTATTTTTAAATACTTACGTTTTTGTTTTTTCCGTTTACGTGGCATCGTTGGCAGGTTTTACTGCATGTAATCCTCTGCCTAATAAATATATCCTTAACAGCTTTTGGGTGCATTACAAAAATGTGCTACAAAACTGACGACACAGACATAGCGCAGTGAACGCGTAGGTGTTGTGGCACGCAAACAAAACACCTGGCATGCCACAAATAACAACAAAAGCACTATCAATGGATTCGAATGAGGGAAAGTAGGAAGGGAAGCACGTGGGAATGCCGGTAGAATGAAGTAGTAGATGAGAGCTTATGTGGCGCTTTCAGCACCACACGAAAACGTGCTAACCCGAAATGGTAAAAAACACAGAAAAATCCAAAGATAAATACAAAAAATGCGAAAATCAAAAGAAAACAATGAACACGACCATTTCGAAAAGTGTTGGGCGAGAAAATGTGGCAGGCAGCAATGTGTAAGAATTGAGAACTCGGAGGGCGCTGAGAGCAGGTATGTTTGTGAAAGCTTCCAAAGAGAGTGGGGGAAAAAAGAGAAAACGAAAAGAAAAAAAGCTGCCGGTCTGCAGTCAAATGCTCGCTGGAACAGTTGAACGGTGAATGGTGGTTATGTGTAACCACAGCAACAGAAACAGCAACAACAACGCCAACAGAGCAATAAAGTCAACAACAGTTAAAGCATGTTTTATAAAACAACAGCCATAACAATGGAAAACAGAAAATGCACTATGAAGTGCATCATATGTACATATATGTACCTTAGGGTGGTCCTTAAAATCAAATGAACGATTTTTTTTAATCTCACCGCCTCAATCACTAATTTCACGGTCGCAGACATCACACACAAATTTTGGTCCAGATTGGCGACGGTTAAGGCGTGTCGCAAAAGGGACTCAATAAATTGATTTTTTTTTCTTCTAATACCCAAAATCGATACTACCATAGTCGAAGATATCACATATAAATTTTGGTCCCGATTGGAGTCGGTTAAGATGTTTTCATAGGGTAATCTGGACTTGGACCCTTGTGCGACACGCCTTAACCGACTTCAATCGGGGTCAAAATTTATATGTGGTATCTTCGACTATAGTAGCATCGACGTAGGTATTGAGGCTTAGGAAATCTGTTGTAAAAATTTGCTTCCTACATTTAAGGGCCACCTTAATGTACATGCATACATATACATATATATGGGAGGTTCCATGGGAAAGTGGACCGCAGTGCGAAAACTATTTGCTTTATATAACTAACAAACGTGTGGATAAGACATATATAAAAATCTTGAATCAACCAAAAAATAACAAATTAAAGCTTTAAATTCATATGCTTTTAATAAAATTGTGTTATATATTAAATTGTGTCACTGATTTATCTATATTATGAGTTATTATTAATCAGTATTGGTCTTGCCCCACCCGTGACAAAAAAAGCTACAAGTTATTATATTTAATTACAGAAGTTGAGGTTGTGTTTCGTGTTGGTTACATAATGTTAGAAATTCATTGCAAATATTTACCACAGTTGCATCGACGTAGTTAGATAAGAACAATTCAACAGAGAAACATGTCCCGTGACAGCAATGAGCGGGACAGTTGTCAGAGGTAGGTTTACAGGGCTGATAAGCTTTATTTGTGTGTTGAACACAGGGGGAGGAGGGGGGATGCGCGGACTCGTCCATTATCTATATACCCTTGTGGTCAGCTGATTAAGTTAAGTTACATTTTGACCAGTTTTGGTTACTTATTTTGTTAGTCTAATGTTTAAAGTTTGTTTTTTTTATAAAAGTCTAGCACATTACCTAACCAGAGCTACATAAATTTACATTTCTAACTTCTTACAAAAATTATAAAAATCCAACAAACCTTAACAACTACACCAAAAATTTTTAAACTTTTTGTTCAGAATTTTTAGGTGTTCAGTTTTGTGGATTTAAGTAGGTAAAAGAGAAAATTTCAAGAGGTTATGAAATCGCGTTCATTTTTAACAATTTTTTTGGCGGATAGTGCTAAGCATATTCTTCTATATAAAAGGCACCATCCTAAGATAAAACGTGAGTGAATTTAACCCCCACTTGGCTTCTTATATTTTTTAATAACTAATCTTTATATATGGACCACACTAAAAGCTCCATTTTATATAAAAATTCGTACGTGTTCTACCCGCGACAAACGTTGTCCCACCCGTGACAGAGGAATATCGGATTTTTTGTATAATAAAGCCATTTTTTTGGAGTTTTTGGTTTATTTGTGTTCCAGGTTCTTTGTTTTATTATAAGACATCAAGTTCACACAGAAAAGTGAAATAAATTCGCAGATCTTCCGTAAAATATATCTGCTCCAAAAAGCAGTTTCTTTTTTTTTGTCCCACCCGTGACAGTAGAAATGAATCAGATTTTTTCCATATAAAATTAAGTTGGAATTTTTTTCGTATTTTGTAATAACTCATATAATAGTCAATTAGGTGTAGCTTTATTAAATTGTAGAATTGTTGAGTACTCTATACTTAAATTTAAACAAGAAAATTTTTTCTGTACAAATGTCCAACCCGGTGAAGGTGGAATCGCCCATATGTACATATGTACAAACACACATACATAAATGCACATGTCTGCAGGTGATGGCGGAGAAGCAGCACATTCTCTACCAGGACTAACCTAAAAACGGCATCGTAGCAACAATTAAAGCTTCACAGAGATTGCCGCATCCAACAGCAACATTGAAATGCCAAAATGCACATATGTACATAAGAACAGCAGCTCTGTATGTATGTATGTGTGTGTACATTTGGTGTTTCAGAATGTTTAGCCCAAATAACGTTTATATAAAGTTTATTGCTTTAGGATGTCGACAACCATAGCCACCTAGGCTCAATTTGGTCTCTTTCATTCATTAGCGATCTGCCAACTATATTGGAGCTTTCGAATTGCATAATGTATGCTGATGACGTTCAGCTATTTTAGTTCACTAGTAATCAAGGAGACAACAGTAAATCAAAAGTTAATGGAATTGCTGTAGAATTAGACAGCACAGTAGATAAGCTGGAAACAACTCCAGCCATAGCCTTTAAAAATCCACACCAGTTAGCGTTCTTAAGAAAACATTCCTCCATTGAGGACGCGGTCTATGATTGATACAAAACAAAACAGCCATACAAAGAAGCATCAAAGTAGCACAAACAGTTGGTAAAGATAGCGTAAACTGACCCTGGGCAGTCATATTGCACACCATAGAGAACTGCAGGGATTCTGCCAGGCTTATCCATGGAACACACCAACCCCAGCCTGATTAAAGAAGAGCAGGGAATCCTTACAAAAGTATGACCTCTAACAAACCGTCAGTTACTCTCAAAAAATTTACTCGACTCAATCGAAGACAAGGAAATTCGCCAAAAATAAATTATCTCCCTACAAGCCACCTAGCGCAGATGGTATCATACCGATAATGTCCCAGAAATTGCAGAAGCCCATGATATCCTGGCAAGAAAGGTTGCTCAAATTCAATATCAGCTTCTCTTCTATCCCGCAAAGAGTCAAAGTTGTGTTCATTCTCAAATCGGGGAAAAAAAACCAAAATAAAGTTAAAGACTTCCGACCAATAAGTCTTACATCTTTTATGCTAAAGGCATCGTAAAGAGTGTTAGGCATTCATATAAGGAACTCTATGGGAAACTTCAAACTTTCCAAAGCCCAATATGCGTACATCAAGGGCAGGTTAACAGAATCACAATCAATCCATTACAATCAGTACACGTTGGGGAGTTCTGTCCCCATTATTATGGTTGGTTGCACTGCACGACACTCTACTGGACTTCAACAAAGATGGATTGAAGGGAGTAGCATAGGCAGATAATGTGGTGGTGGCGGTGTCAGGTCTCTTCCCCTTCTTCTCTTTAAGTCCCGATAACGGGACATTAGCCCATTAGCGGACATGCAGCCAAAATGGGCCTCCAGTATGACCCACAGGTCCTACACTACCTTTGGGAGTGCACAGTGATACTCAAAAGGCAGCATTCCTTGTATAAATAGATACATCAACAAATCCAAGTAGTTTGATGAAACTGACGAATCATGAAAGCATGAAGAACAGTTTGCAAGCCGACCTGAATAGTGTCTTTGTGTGGTACGAAATCAATTATATATCTCACTCAAATTGAAAAAGTTAAAATATGCGCATACATATCATCGTTTAAAGTACAAAACCTCGTATCAACAAAATGCAAAACCGCGTATGTGAAGTTGTAGAAATTATTTTCTAAAGAGTAAAAACACTCATATTTCAAAACGGTTCTCTTTTTATAAAGCAATCGCATTTCCGGCTAGTATGAGCAAATCCAATTTTTGGCAGCAAATGTCAATTACGCGGCTTTGCAGAATTATGCGGTTTTTTACTTTAAACGACGATATGTATAAATATGTCCTTCTCAATAAGACCGTTTGCTACCAAACCGGGTTTGAGACAGGGCGACTCCCTTTCATGTGATTTCTTTAATCTACTGTTGGAGAAGTAACAGCTCAGAAACAATTTTTTACAATAGCGTGCACTTGTTGGCGTATGCCGATGACATCGACATCAGTGGTAGCAAGAACCGCGAAGCCTGTTCTGGCTTTTTCAAGTTGGATAAGGAAGCAAAGCGATTGGGTTTGGTAGTCAAGGAGGACAAGACGAGGTATCTCCTGTCAAAGCTTTCGCGCTTTTTTATTCATGCCGTTGTTGACATTTATAGTTCGAGAATGTGGGGTAATAATGTCAGGCGTAAAGTTCTCTCCCGACATAGGAAATATTTTGTGGAATATTTGCGGGCCTCTACGTATTGGCGGCAGCGAGTACCGCAGACGATAGAACGATGAACTGTATGAGCTGTACAACGATATGGACATAGTGCAGCGTCTTAAAATACAGCGATTCCGGTGCCATTTTAAAGATTTTTAGTTATAGATGCTGTTATATATCTTAAAATAACATCTTTTGATTATTGTTATCAGTTTTTGGATATCGCCTTTAGTTTCCGAGATATTGACTAAAATTGTGTTGGTAATTTTTGGATGTGACTTAAATTTTTATTAGCGCTGATGAGTTTTTAATTGCCAAATAACCATTAATTGCATCATATTTCTTTTTGGAAATCTCCGTTTTTGGCAATGAATCGAAAGTTAACTTCTTTGGTCTACAGCTGCGAAATAAGTATGGAGAAAGACGCGACACTCTTTGTGCATGTAGCTATTCGAAGTATTTTGGGTATTTTGGATGACAAGTAAAATAAAAAAAACTTGCAAAAATATCACATTTAACAAAATTTCGATCTTAAAAAGAGTTGACGCTAAAACAACAGTCTTTTGTCGCGAAAAACTCGATCATGTAGAACCGATTGTCTTGGAAAAGTACACAATTCGTTGAACCTGACAGATTGTAAAAATGTAGAGAGCCCTTTCACAGAGAATCAATCAATACCTTCTCTCACTCTCACTCCTTGAATTCAAACATCGGAGAACAGCGCCACCTATCGCAGACGAAGAGCTCAACTTGCTTCGTGAAGCTCGCGATTTTTTGACATAGTTGCGTTCTAGATATTCTAACTGCTCTGTTTAATTTGAATAACATGCCCCGACGACGCTATTCCTATGGCCCAAACCCGTAGGATCTGACCTGTTGCGGAGCCGGCCGTTAGATGAGAATGAAGATCAAATTTAGGCAGAGTTAAGTATGCTGCTCCAGCAAAAAAAAAACAGTCAAGGATTTTCGAGCAGTTTCTATTTATTTTTTAAGTAATTTCCTGCAGAGGAAAATTTTCCAGAATTTAGATATACAATCAATTAAAAAACAAAAAACAAAAAAACAAAAAAAAGTTATATTTTAAATAAAAGAAATATCGAGGCATATAAATACACTAGTTGGAAACTCGATTTATTCGCTTGTAAAAATCCGGTTTGGTCGGTTTTCGCAAAATCAAGATTTCAAAAAAGCCCTAAAATATTAAAAAAAAACCGGTTTAAACTTGTCTGTTACCAGATTTCCATCTTCATCTTTGCAGAAGGTAGCCCCGGTCTTAAAACGATTTGATTGCTGAAGTTTCGAGCCGCATTCCTGCCTGCCAACATCTCAAGCTCTTCGGGGTGTCCTGGTATACTGTGTATTCCTCTGCCAGAGGACCAGATATGCCAGATATACATATATGAATCCGTATTATCCTATGGTGACTTTAACTTATGTTTGTCTGTAACTGGTTAAAGATTTATTTATTTTTTTTAATTCGAGAATTTCAGGAGGAATTTTCGACATACATACTATGTACATATATATGTACCTTCTCTGAGAAAATAAGGGTAAAATGTGCTACGAAGTGTAAAGCGGCCTAACGGAATTAAGAGTTTCCCTAACATTAATCTTAATGCGACATTATGTGAATATTACTCCATAAAAATACTACGTTTTTGCTGTTGATGCACCAAAATAAATTGTTTTTTTGTTTTTGGTAGTATGTGTACAACGAGTAATTTGTTGGCAATATTTGTTTGTATGTATGCATTTATATTTACATTTTTTCCATATTTTATGACTGCCAAAACGACGTTAAAGTGGCAACGAACGAAAATTGCGCTTCACCTTTGACTCGACCTTTCGAAACGACGGAGGCAAGAAGTGCATTGGTAAAGCTGGCACAGCAAAGAAGCAGATGCAATCACAGACGAAAGAAAAAGAACGTAGGAAGACGGGTGTGCAAACTGTTTCCGTTTGTAACGGTGCAAAATATATTACTCACTTCCGGTGTTGCGCGGTTCTGCGCGGCACTGACGAAAATATCAGCACATTGCATCGTCTGCCCGCTTTCGCCGGCAAGGGACACTGAGTAGGGATTTTTACATGCCTCCATCAACAAAGGATGAGAAGACATCAATGCAGCGTTTCTCTTCTTGAACGAGTATAGTATGTTCGCGAGTTAAGTCGTTATGTAAATGTCGTGAATAAGCAGCGCCTTGGCTGGCGGATGCGGATGTCGATGAGGGTAGCAACGAAGTCGTTGCATTGATTGAGTTATTATGAAATTTGAGTTCCCATTCATCCGTTTTGTCGCGATTGAGGTGAATCCAAAGAGCGGTGCACATAAATTTATTAAGGTGTGGATGGACTGAGGCGCTTAGTCTATCAATTGAGGCGCCAAGAAGTAGGTGTAGTTAACACGAAGTTCGTGTCTTATTGCTGTATACACTTTGCAATCTTGCGCCTTTTCAAACCCAGGAAATAGACACAAAACTCTTCAAACCACCACTGTTTTCATTTACGATCACGTACGAAAATTCAATTCGCGGATTGAGCTTCGGCAAATCCCACCTGGCGGCAACATTCAACACACACATCAACGCGCAACGAAAATTGGGTCAGTAAAGCTGACTGCATACACACAGCTATGCAAATCTACTTACATTTATACAAACATACATATGTATGTACATAGTATAAGGATATGTATATACTCTCCTGAATGTGTTTGGCTGCCAGTTTGTTTCGGGAGAAGAGCAAACAGCCAAGCAGTTGGTTTGTTAGCGTTCGAGTTGGGAAAAAGTGTGGCAGGTCGTGCTTGCAACAGCCGGAATTGTATTAAATGTTGCGATTACTTGTTTTATTGCCATTGCTGTTGCACGTAGCAGACAAGCGCCCATTTGCTATTGTTGTGATAGTTCCATGATGTTGCTGCAGACGGTGACTGACATTCGGACGGCTCTATTGTCTGGCTGGTATGTTGGTTAGGTATGCAGCGGCGAGACAAGAGTGCATGTGCATATGTATGTAGTATGTGTGAAGTAAAAATATGTATGTACCCAATAAACACAAAAATGAGGAAGACATCGTACCGAATTCGAGGCAAGCCCGAGTAAATCAGTTTTCTCGAAAGATGCCATCGTCTTCGAGGCACAATTAAGAAAATAATTTTTCTCGAAAGTATTCTTTGTTAGGAAAATAAAACAAATACAATTTCTAAGATGGCTTTATTTAATGCAGCAACGAAACAAAGAAATATCTGTGCTTAAATCGATTTGTAAAACCTTGGTTACTTCGTGAAAGGGGTATTTTGTTACATAAATACTAAGTCATGTTAAATTATTAGCTACACATTTTCTGATATCCTTAGAAAACGAAACATCATGTGTTGTTATTGGATTTCCGTTAGTGAAATAGGCATAATTTTCGATTGCTAAACGACGTAATTTTTAGTAAATAAATTATTTGTACGCTTAAGGGAAAAATATTTAGATTTAGCGCCAATAGAGAAAAAAATGGTGCAACGGAAAGGGTTGGGGCTGAAACAAGTGTCCCTGATAAAACTTTCGACTTAACGATATAATAATGGATATTTTTATCGTTTTTGTTATCGAAAGTTTTATCTATATTGTTATCGATTTTTCTATTGATATGCCCGGAATTTATCGATATAAAAATAGAAATTTTTATCTATATTGTTATCGATTTAGTAATTGATATTATTTCCGATTTTGTAACCGATATTTTTTTATCAATATAATTGTTGGTTTAGTTATCGGTATAGTTATCGATATTTTGATAGAATTTGTTGTCGATATCTTTATCGATATTTTTTAGGTTTTTACTATCGATTTTGTTATCGATAGATTATAAAGATAGATAAAGGAGAACAGAATAACATAAATGTAATTAGAACGAACAGGGGTAGAGGTGGGGATCTAGATAGAAAAAATACCAAAATTATAACCTTAAGAAAAAACAGATGTATGTATGTATGTATATTGGTTATGAGACAAAATAGATATGTAATGTAAGTTTCACTTCTCCAGTGTACTACACACAAGGCAACCGTTGAGGTCAGCAGGGCATGTTGCTTCGAACGTTGTCTCGTGTGTAGCATTGTTGCTCATCGAAGTTCGTGTTGCCGCAACCGTTGCCCGAAAATTAAAATATTTTGATATTTTGTATTGGTTGCCTTGTTTGCACATTTTTCATCTCTTGTTTATTTATAATTATAAAATAAATTCCAGATAGCCAGTAGAAAAGTCATATAAAAATTGAGTCGAAAAAAATAGAATATTAAATTGCCAGCGAGCTGAAATTGCGAGTGGCGAACGATTCGAAAAATCAACAACTCTCAAGACGCCAACGATTCGCAATATAAAAATTCCAGAATCTCCAACGGTTTGAAAAATAAAAAAAATCTCGAATCGTTGGCGGTTCGAAAAAGTAGCAATACTCGAATTGCTAACGATAGGTGACTCTCCTACGAACTCGAATTCGCCGATCTATCGTCGCGAAGTATCGTCTCGATAGTTCCATCAGAGAAAACGCGACGAATTCGTTGTGTTTAATGGGTATTTCAGAAAGTTTATGTTGTTGTTGCATTTGTTTATTCGTTTCAGTTAAAAAGGGTCAAGTGAATGAGTGTCACAACATGTCTGACTTCCGGTTCCGTTTTGGCGCAATATGGCTTGATAACCACCCGAGGCAAGTCATCAGCGCCCATACATACATACATACATACATACATACATATGTACGCAAATGGGTATGTAGGCAGTTACATACATACGCACGTGGCACATTTATTGTGACGTGCAGACGGCATCGATGACAATTGTTTTATTTTCCTTATAATTTCGCCAGCAATATTTGTACTACCCAAAACACCCAAAATTTAAAATGACTAAAAGAAAAGCAAGCGAACAACAGCGTAAACATTACAAAACGAAATACCTTTCCTACTAACATTTACAACTTACAACAATCGCCATTGAAGCCGCAACAACAATCAAAACATTCCACACCACAACTGTGATTTGTTTACCCATTAAAGTTGCCTGACCCGTTGATAGCAGCGAGGCTGGCAGCTTTGTCGTCACCGCTTGCTGTAGTGTGGCAAGAAGTTCGTGTGGCAAACACGCGCTTTTTCGCTTTGACACCAGCCAGCCATCGTTGCTTGCTTTGCTCTTCGTGTGTTTCGCCGTTCAGCTTGTCTGCTCCACATTCGTGGCTTCAAACTCCGACATCTCTGAGTGGATGTCCTTGGGTTGAGTGGGTGGGTGGGTGTACTGCGCGAGCACCTACACATGTACGTCGAATTGGCTTTGGGTGTATGTGTGTTGTGACACCTCTTTGTTTATTTCGAAGTCGCTTGGTGTGCGGAAATATATTTTTTAGCGTTTTGCTGTTTCTGCAGGGCCAGACTTTTCTGTTGATTTTTTTTTGGAAATTTCAATTTTCGGCTTTAGCTATTTTTGTTTTTATGTTTTGTTTATCACTTCGTTTTTTTGTATTTATGTACATAAGTATGCACACAAAAGGAAAAATATATATATTTGTTGAAGGTAAATTGTATACATATAGATATTATGGGTAATTTTCGACTTGCTCAGCTAAAACAAATATTCCGATAATAAAAAACGAAAACTATCGATGGGACATTATCTTACTAAGATAAAGCGACAATTGCTTTAAAATAGCTTTCTAAGTTGTGTTCCACTGATTTGAGAACTTGTCATAAAATTTTGTTATTTTAAGAAACCTTATAGCATTGAAAACCTGCACACAAAAAGTAAGAAAAATAAGAAAGCTACGAAAAGTTCTCGTTGTCTTCATTTTGCTGTACTTATTTTTTAACCATCTTGCATAAATGAAATATGTACATGGGCAGTTTGATAGGCCAAAGGCATGCCAAACAAATTTTTTTTTGTCAAAAAGGGTTTCATTTCTCCTCTTAGCTCGAAAAGGTTAGTCAAATGTTTTCCTTTTTTCCTTTTCAAACTATAACATTCATTCAACCCAAATTCAGTTCCCGCTGACTAGGGATGCCAGATTATTTTTATACGAAATAAGGACTTCAGACTTTTTCGAGGGGGAAAATTAATTACTCTTAATTGCATTTTTATTTAACGAAAAATATTGATCAAAGAGCAATGTGACCATTCATACCATACAACGAAAAATGAATTTAGCCCAAATCGACCCGTGTTGCCATATTGCAACGTAAAATACATCTTGAGTTGGTGTAAATCAAAAACCGCTTAGGTTATTTAAGTTAATCTGCCGGCGTTCAGCCGCACATAGACCGGCAGGTCCTGACTGAGGATTTTTTCAAGGGCAGCCGTTGGAGTGAACCTCAGCCCTGCCATGATGGTCAGTGCCGCGAACCGCTGAGGTATGAGGACTTTTTTTATTTTACATGCATAAAGGGCATTACGGGCCTTCTTCACTCTCACATCAACATTGCACTTCCACCAATAATGGAAATAAAATTATTATTGTTTTTTTTTGGCTGGTGAATCAAATAGAATAGAATAGAATTTATTTCTTATTTGGTTGATGAATCAAATTATTAATCGAATAGATTTGTTAATTAAAAGCGGATTGAAAAACAAAAAATATTTTAAATCACATAACATGGTCTAGTGTGCATTCCACTTTTTAATAAGCTGCATTTTTCATCAAGCAAAGCTCTAACTAAAGAGATCAGCTGAGCATTTTCAGCTCTAGGAGAAGATACTTCTTTGACAACAAAATGAGGCATTTCATGTCACCGCGGCCACCTCTGTGCGCGACTTCTCAGGATTTGGATGAAAGTTGAAGAGATTGGAGGTTTAGGTGACATGAATATACGTGCAGCATATTTTGCCGATATGGCGTAGGGTTGCCTATTTACACGGGACTTAAATTTCTACAAAACGTCATTCGAACCTTTCTTTAAAGTGCTGTATCTTGGATACCTTTCAACGAAACTTATGATAAAAAATGTATTTCTTCCGTCTTATTATGGGCTTTAATTTTACATTTTTTAAATTAATTTGCAACGTAGAAAAAACAAAAAAAAAATTAAGTAAACATTTTTCTTTTTGATTTTTTTTTTGATTATAGCATTCTTAAAATTTTTTTTATTTTTACATAAAAACATTGTCTATAATGTCAACTTTAAGCACACAAATGGGCGTAATGGGCTGGTAGGACTCTAGCTCGTCTAACGCACAAGCAATATGATAAATAGACTTTGAAATTTTACGAAATTGTATATTTTTGAAAGATGTGTAAAAAGCAAAAGCAATATGAATAAATGATATTAGCTTTACTAAAGTCTGAAATCATGAAAATCCCTTCAAGGAAATGGCAGAATTGAACTCCTGTTGTTACAACAAAATCGTACACCCGAAACCCTCTACCAATGGGGTGCTGCATGTTTCCAATGGGATGCCTGTAAAAAATAGCTGCAACTAACTTTTTAGTGGACTTTATTTCGACTATGACTACGTGCCAATTACTTTATACCTATTTTAAGCTAGTTTAAGAGGTTAACTAACATCAATCTTTAAATCAATAAATAATTTTTTTTTTTCTTTTTAGTTCTTATTGTAATAAAAGCGTGTTTGCAGGTGGTTAACTCATTCCATCTAGCCCTGAACTACCTAATCATATTATCGTATATTTCATTGTCCAAGTGTTGAAGTGGTATACAAGTGTAGTTTGTCTATTCCAGGGAAAACTGGTGGTGCATTCTCATCTGCTATTTCATTACCCTAGATTCCCTTGTGACCGGGCACCCAATAGAAATGTAGGCTTTTGTAGCTTACCAATGGCTTCCCGGCTGCGAAAGACGTTTATGCATGATATACTGTATGAGGAAACTGCCTTAATTTCCGCCTGCAATAGGTGTTATTTTGAATTGGTTGTCGTTTCGGTGAAGGCTAGTTCTGCAGTTATCCTCGTTGCGAAAACCTCTGCTTGAAATATGCTGCAATGGTTAGGTAGCCTTGCTGTCCGCCTGATGTTCAGTTCCCGGCAGTAAATCCCGGTACCCACTCCCGTAACCATTTTAGAGCCGTCCGTGAAAATGTTTAGGAATCTATGGCTAGGTTTTATTCCCTTGCACCATCCCTCCTCCTCCGTTGTGCAAAAACATCGTTTCCACTTAAAACTAGGTGGCATGAAGTCTGTGCCGCATATGCTTCCAGCCCTAATTAAGCAGTGCCAAAAGGTTCTGGAACTGAATTTCCCTATGACCGTCAATCTACATGCGGATTTCGCAGCATGGTTTTCCGCAAATCGGCCAATGGGCGGTAAACTAAGGGTTTTTTTAAAGAGTAGCCATCGAAGTGGACCTCAGCGCCACCGCGAGGCACAGTGCCGCTAGGCGCTGAACCTTCTCCATTGGCCCGAGGCATAAGGACTTTTTTGCAGCATTCGAGCACACCAAAGCGCCGTGGAGCAGCATTGGTCTGACTATTGCTGTTTAGCACCAATGTATCAGAGCTGGTGACAAACCCCCAAGTGACTCCCAGCATTCTTTTACATGCATAAAGGGCGTTACTGTCCTTCTGCTGGTGAAGCATGTAAAACTATAAGACGAGTAGCCTGTGCAAAATGTGATGTGGGTTTATGTTTGAAATGTTTTGCTAATTTTCATACTAAAAATTAACTTCTTCATCCGCTTTGCACGTATAATATGGATATATTATCAATAAATGTATTAAAACTTATAAACAATGTTTCTATTATTTCATATATTAACCGAATACTGTCGTCTAACAATCTATCTGGAATACGCCCCGTGTTGCCATATGGCAACGGCCGATATCGGAAGAACTATGCTACTCCCAAAGTTTTAGTCATATTTTTTCCTTTATTTTAACGCTACTTTTACCCTGTATATAGATGAAACCAAAAAAATCTAAAAAAAATTGTTCTTGGACAATTTGGGTTAATCAACACTTTTAGGCAGGGCTTTTTAGGTAAGACCTTACCTTCTGAAGCTGTATTAGAAGACTTTCCAATAGCTCTGGTATTCGGAAGCAAACGAGGTGCATTTTTTTAAAGAAACGGATTTCATCTGCAAGAAGAATTGGAGCACATGAGTCGAGGTGTGTATGGAGCAAAGTTAAATCGGTACTGTACTCGTAAGGCCGACTGCGAAGTTTTGAGCAAACAAATATAATAATTGATTTAATGAGTACCGTTAGAGTTAATTTGCACAGTAGCTCTTTAATTTTTCGCCATAAAAGTGGTGCTAATTTTTTATTGCCTCTTACTTTTTCTATAATTTCTTGTACAAAGCAAGGCATTAGAATAATATTAGATGCTGATAACGTCACCAAGAGTCACTGCCTCATTATATGAGTTTCCACAATACTAGTAAATCAAAAATTCACTTTCAAAGCAGAAAAACGCCAAAAATTGCTGGTTTGTAAAAACCACATCCGAACTTAGTGCGTCTTTTACTTAGTAGTAGGGTTCTAGAAGACAAAGCAAATATTTTTGCCGACAGTCCGGCAGCACTGAAGGCAATAGGATCTAGAACAGTGCAATCGAGAATTGTATGGAAATGTCGAACCACGCTGGCGTCACTGAGTCGTATCAACGTCACTCTATGCTGAGTTCCCGGACATAGAAATCTTGAAAGGAATGAGTTGGCCGATGAGATGGCTAGATGAGGCTCAGAGATGCAAATAGAAGAAGCGGATAGTTCCGTACTATCGCCGTTTAGTGATCACGTTAGGAAAATCAATGAGTACCCCGTGGCCGTGACGAATGACTTATGAAACAAACAGGAAGACTGTGAGACCACAAGATTATTCTGGCCGCGTCTGAGAATGAAAAAGACAGCGGACATACTGAAACTCAATCGATCTGCAGTAAGAGTCCTTACCGGCGTCATCACAGGACACGGTGGCGAATACTAACGAGTACTCTCTGCATAGGCTGCCATGATGAGGATGAGCAAGAGTCAATTGGCCACTATCTGTGTCGATATCCAGGACTACAGACGAAGCGACGAAAGCACTTGGGTTCATGCTTCTTGAACAGTCTGGGCGAAATAGCAGACATGGAACTATTGGACCTCTCGGCTTCATCAGGGATAGTAATTGGTTAAGTAAAATAATGACTTAAAACTACTCTTTCGATATAGGTACGTGTCTCCTCCAGACAGTCACTAAAAGAAGGCACTCACAATGGACAATTCTGTCTCCAAGTGAAAGTATGGATTATTCTACACACGCCCTCCTAACCTGGACATGGTTAGGCCATATGTACATAAATACATACAGAGCATTTAACAAATAAATTTTCCGGCATTACCGCAATAGTGATGTAAAAACAATTTCCTTTAAAAATACGCATACTTTTAAAAAACAGTGTTAACTCAGTGAGAGGGCAGGACTAGGATGAATGTATTTATATAAAAATTTATTAAAACAAAAATGTTTTGGGTAGGCGTCGGGGACAATGATAGCCATCACTTACCACCTTTTCATGGTTGTAAGTCATGCAGAGTCCCTACGGCTTGTAGCGCTGTGGCTTTGCCGCTTAAACTCTTTAGAAGTTTTTGGGGGTGTGCGTCAAGCGAGAGTATTGAGCATGATTTGGGGTGCCAGCAATTAACTATTTTAGTAGGTTTTGTTCTGCGGCAGTTGAGAAGTGCATAAAAAATGCATACCCAATGAAAACGAGCGAATTATTTTTAAAAACAAGTGCGTGTGTTTATCCGCTGCACTTGGTTTTGGGCGGGAGTGCAATACAAGTGAGTGTGTGTGTTCGCTGTTCATTGTTTATGCGGGAAGTGCATAAGATGCTTAAACAAACACATTTTCAAACAGGACTGCGCAATTAATAATTTATTTTTTATAACTCATATTAATTGATTAATCGCACAATCCACTATTAAGCGTCCGGCGCTAAGGAAAATAAAAAGCTATGATAAGGCGGGATCAGCATTTCACAAATGAAAGTGCAAAATTTCACATTAGGCGGTAGTTGTCAAAAATGGCGGTTTAATATTGACAAATGTTCGATTTTCAACAATAAAATCGATAACAATAAAAAGTGTTGCCATATCAAAACTAAAACTCTAACTCCACAACCTACTTTTCACGTTTTTCGACGCATTTACAAGGTAGCACACAAAAAATTGATTTGAAAGGGGAAAAATCGCCGTGTTTGAAACCTTTAATCCCATATGTCTCGAAAACTAGATCCCATTGATTCTATTAAAGGCCACAAAAATCCTTTTTTTGCCTGTGTAATGATATACATAAAACTTCTTATAAAACTGTCACTAAATCGTTTAAAGAGATTTTAATCAAGGACAAGTTTAAAATTCTTAAAGTTAGTAGGGACTTGAAACGCACAAATCATTGCTCCATTATCTACTTTGATATTGCGTAATATCTTAAGCTAAGCGTACACGATAGAGAAATCTCTCGAGAGTTTTACTGAAATAAAAATCTCCTCTGTCAATTAAGTTTACACGGTAGAGTAACTCTAGGAGATATTGACTCTAGCTAGAGACAAAATAGAGAAATCTCAACTTTTATCTATCACGTACTCTACAAGCTGTGTACACGGTAGACAATATTTACCTCTCACCTAGAGTTAGTTTTCTATCTCGAATTGTTGTCAACGCTTGTTTTATGTATATATGTATTTATATCAAAGCCACGATGTAGAAAATATAGTTGGCGCCATCAGCGGAGCGCTAGACCTTCGTCAATTTGACAGCATTCACATATTTTCTGACGTGATAAAATACATTTTCGCAAAAATATACCTAAAAGTAGCCAAATGAACTAAAAATTAAACATGGCACAACAAACAGTTTCTCCGAGCAGTTCCAGCCAAACTACTATATATGTATATGTNACCTTCGTCAATTTGACAGCATTCACATATTTTCTGACGTGATAAAATACATTTTCGCAAAAATATACCTAAAAGTAGCCAAATGAACTAAAAATTAAACATGGCACAACAAACAGTTTCTCCGAGCAGTTCCAGCCAAACTACTATATATGTATATGTATGTAGGTATTCACCAAGTTGAGCAAGTGGCCTGGCGCTCTGACAAAACAGCAGATAACTGAAGCAACGACTGTTGCCAGAGTGCCAGACCACCTGTTCAAATGTTTTAACCAATAATTATGCCCCTTTGCAAAGTACGGAGGCTATTGGAAAAGCCATTGAAATGCCAATGAAAATAAGAGGATGATTCTCAGTACATTATTTAGCTACGTTCTAAATGTACTTATAATGGTGTACTTGTATCGAATATACGATTTAATGTCATAGCCATTTCAAAATTTAACAATCTGTAGTGAAGTTCATTGTCAAGACTTTACTATACGTCTCCGTAGAGCAAAAAGTCTATTTAGCTTGCTAAATAGAGCGTAGAGTTGTCGCAGAGTTTTCGATCTACATAGCTCCGTTGGACTGTGTACACGATGAAAAAGTCTCGCTAAATAACTCTCTCATAGNCAGAGTTTTCGATCTACATAGCTCCGTTGGACTGTGTACACGATGAAAAAGTCTCGCTAAATAACTCTCTCATAGACTTTGTAGGTGAGTCTCTCGTAGAGCTCTATTGAGTGTTTACACGTATCTAGCGAGATTTTTGTCTAAATCTCGCGTTTTTTCTCTACCGTGTACACTTAGCTTTAGGATATTTATTTATGCTGAAGTATTTCGTAAAGTAATTTGATAAAGCGCAGGTCTCTGGAATTACAAATTAAAGTTCTCTGGGATTACAAATTAGGTGTTAAAGATGTTTCGTGGACTAAATGTACATATGCGCATATGTTCATAAAAATAAAGGTATGCATTGATTTATGTTAATTTTATATGTAAGTATGTATTTTAAAAAATTTTCTCTGTGCCACTTTTGTATATTATATATTTTGTATAAAGTATATTAAAGTGTATGCTTGTTTTTTTTCTCAGAACTTCAACATGCTCTTTTCCATTGTCTTCCATACACATTTTTTTTTCTTGTGCACGCACTTGCGAAGGATTCTTTACCACTTTTAACACTCGGATTGGCTGCAGACCATGGCCGCACCGCTGCCATCCTGTTCTTTGGACCACTGTTATAACACCAAATCCACGTCGGTGCTGTTGCTGTCGGCTGTTGTGGAAACTGGCCCAGCTCGTTATCTGCTCGTTGTCAGCCTCGTCAACCTCGTTTGTGTCGTGCGAGTCGCTTTCGTGTGGCAGAACACGTGACACGTGCATTTAGCAAATCGCCGGGTAACGCCGCGGGCAGCAGCAGCGCTGCAACAGCGCATGATATTTACTCTCTTTACAGTTAATATCTATATCTCTTTTGTTAGCTTCGCGCTCTTTCCGTTTGCTTTACTCTTCTTCTTTAATACACTGTGGTAAATATGTGCATTTTGCTGTTTAGCTGCATTATGCATGCCACCCGCTCTAAGCAATGGGTGGACAATGGAGCTTTTGAGCGGCGAAAGCTTGTTCATTCATAAATTTTATGTGAAAAGCTTTTGCTATTACTGAATGTAATTTATATCAATTTCGGATAGCTGCCACAAGATGGCGCGCTGGCTGTGCTGGGTGTCGATTAAGTGAGGTAGAGGTAGGCCATCTGCATACATACATATGTACATGATGAGAAGCAGATCAACATTTCTACTCTGCCGCCAATACAACCATGCACCCACTATGCAGCCGTTTTGCTTCATTGCTCTTGCGACGTGTGTTGCACCCAACTGTCCAAATTCGCATTTGTAACACATTAAAAGAAATTGAAGTGGAAACATCTTCGAACGACTTCATGTCCGCCCTGAAATTGGCTACGGAATTTCTATGTTTTTTTTTTTTTTTTTAACGCAACCACAAAGCGCAAATACAAATAAACAAAATAAGTTGCAGTAAACATGTAAACATGCAAGAACTTTGCCCTTCGATATTTTTGGCCGTAATTCAAAGCTGTCCTTAAAGCAGCGACAACAACATCAACATTAGCATTATCATCGGCTAGTAATGACATGTGGCAGACGGCAGCAGCTATCTAAACGCATTTGTTGGAAAAGATACACACAACTCAAAAATAAATATACATACATACATACATACATGCATGCTATGTACTTAGACAATTTTTTATTGCAACGCAAGCGCAGGATACGCGCTACTGACTTATGCCTTCCAAACGTACATATCTACTCACACAGCTATTAGACAAAAATGTTGCAACAACTAACAACAAACATTTGGATGAGAGCAAAAACTCGCATGTCTGTACAATTGGCGCGAATGTGTTTTTGTTTGTCACAATTCTTGGCTTCATTGCCACTGACGTGAGAAGTAAAAGGAGATATCCCTGAAAATTCGGCATCTCTAGATCGCCATGGCCAGTACGGTCGCCGCCATTAGCTTGCCACTTATGGTATGTATGGCACATAAACATAAACATACATACATACATACATACGTACAAATGAACTTTTAGTAAGGTGAGTCACTGCTTGCTTTTTACATACCCACTGCTACGATTTCTGGCAAGCTTTTCATCTGATATAACTGCATCGTCGCCACAAACTCCAGCAGCTTTTTCCTGCCTAAGCGTTTGAGTACTTGTTTTGGCTTTGGCAGCATTCGTGAAGGACCGATTTGTCAGTTAAGATGAATGGGTAAAGTTCGGTCTATTCGCGCTAAATTCGTGTTTGTTTGTCTTTATGATAACTGTTATCTGGTATCGTTTGTTTAAACATTTGTTGTGTATTTTTTATGGCTCATTGGAGTAAATATGTAACGGTTTTTGGCAGGTTTTGACACTCAAAGCATTGAGACCATTTCTAACGAAAATAATTAAAAATAGTCATTGGTTCTACTTGGAACAAATGTGAGGTCTTGCTTTAGGGCCTCAATGAAATAATGGCTAAACTTTAGTACCCATGTTTGGTATTCAGTCCCCAAATGAATTTCGCAGATATTTAGATCCTGCAAAAAGGACCTACCAATCCATAACTGGAAATTAGGAATAGCCATTAGAAGGCAGAAGACAGGGCCTACTGATCCACAACGCCGAATCGCTTACCTCTCTGCCTCACAAACAATGGGGTGGATAGATGAGGGGTTGTTGACGTAACCTACTACAGCGACTAGCCGGCTTATGACCTTAGTAGTAGAGCGACACGTCCGGCTTGCGCAATTGCGTAGCAGCCAATGTTCAACCGACCTCGGTGGGGCTAACCAGTTTGGGGCCGATATTCTATGAAGAAGAAGACCTCCCCGCCGATGACACCGAGAGCCAGGAGGTCGAGGAGGCAGACAAGGATGTCACGATGGTGAAGGTTGGGCGGAGAGATTCGCATAAAGCAGATCCAAATAAACCTTCACCACTTTAGACTCGCGTCGAGTCAAGTGGACTTGACGCCACCCTTATCCAAGAGCCGTGGATACACGGCAACAAAATCTTCGGGCTCGGCAGGAAGGTCTTCAAGATGATTGCCACTCAGTACGCAGGGTAAAACATCTCGTAATCAACATTTTCTTACTTCCACAGCTTAGCATTTGGAGGCGGTAAGTAATGAGCTGGAAAAAACTCATGAGATGAGTTTCAGGAGCTGATAAAGGAAGCCTCTAAGAACAAAGAACTAGTTTTCTCCTGTAACGCGAACGCCCATAACAGGTTGTGGGGAAGCAGGGACACTAATCAGAGAGCGGTCTCATTACTAGACTTCATACCATACCCAACGCAAATGGATCGTACGAAAGTATAAAGCTAATTTTAGATACAACCCGAAACTGTTTGGCACTTTTGCATACTATGGGTGCAAGCAGCGATAATTTGGAAGTGATTCTTATTTACATCACTACCAATAAGCTCGACGCGCAATCACGTAAAGAATGGGAGCAATCTCTTAAAGCATCAACTGAAATTCCTGCAGTACAAGACTTATTTCTCGAAACAGCATTCCGAACACTGGAAACTGTAAATGATCAACGTGCGTCTATGTCTAATCCCTTTTCTGCTGCTGCGAAAGCCGTCAAGCTGTACCCTAGTAGCCGTCAGCCGCTACGCCGAAATGCGTTCCTGACAACTCGTACTCGTACAAATATTTTAAGTTTGCCGCCCTGCCCGCTGAAATGTTGTTTCGAGAAATAAGTCTTGTACTGCAGGAATTTCAGTTGATGCTTTAAGAGATTGCTCCCATTCTTTACGTGATTGCGCGTCGAGCTTATTGGTAGTGATGTAAATAAGAATCACTTCCAAATTATCGCTGCTTGCACCCATAGTATGCAAAAGTGCCACACAGTTTCGGGTTGTATCTAAAATTAGCTTTATACTTTCGTACGATCCATTTGCGTTGGGTATGGTATGAAGTCTAGTAATGAGACCCCTCTCTGATTAGTGTCCATGCTTCCCCACAATCTGTTGTGGGCGTTCGCGTTACAGGAGAAAACTAGTTCTTTGTTCTTAGAGGCTTCCTTTATCAGCTCCTGAAACTCATCTCATGAGTTTTTTCCAGCTCATTACTTACCGCCTCCAAATGCTAAGCTGTGGAAGTAAGAAAATGTTGATTACGAGATGTTTTACCCTGCGTAATGAGTGGCAATCATCTTGAAGACCTTCCTGCCGAGCCCGAAGATTTTGTTGCCGTGTATCCACGGCTCTTGGATAAGGGTGGCGTCAAGTCCACTTGACTCGACGCGAGTCTAAAGTGGTGAAGGTTTATTTGGATCTGCTTTATGCGAATCTCTCCGCCCAACCTTCACCATCGTGACATCCTTGTCTGCCTCATCGACCTCCTGGCTCTCGGTGTCATCGGCGGGGAGGTCTTCTTCTTCATAGAATATCGGCCCCAAACGGTTAGCCCCGCCGAGGTCGGTTGAACATTGGCTGCTACGCAATTGCGCAAGCCGGACGTGTCGCTCTACTCACTAAGGTTCAATTCCGGCTAAGCTAATACTTAGTCGCTGTGGTAGTCCGATGGTTACGTCAACGAACCCCTAATCTACCACCCCATTGTTGTGAGGCAGAGAGGTAAGCGATTCGGCGTTGTGGATCAGTAGGCCCTGTCTTCTGCCTTCTAATGGCTGTTCCTAATTTCCAGTTATGGTGGTAGGTCCTTTTTGCAGGATCTAAAGATCTGCTAACTTTCCTCTCGAATCAAATGAGCCCTATCTGTAAGTTTCTCGGCAGGTCAATTCGGCCCCGCCAAATACTTGAATTTCCCTAGCTACTCTATAACCGAAGCCATATGTGAACAGAAATACTAATGCCATCAGAATTTCATTATAATTAGTAGTTGTATTGTCTCTGAAATTAAGGGTCAAATATGCTATGTGAGGTCACAGATAGTCTCAAGGCAAGATAAGTTTTAATATTAAACAATGTAACCGAAATTAAATTTTGCACTAAAATATTGTTGAGGTGATCACATTGGGACTGAATACAAGCATGACAGTTAGCCATTATTCATGAGGCTACACCTTTTGTTCCACGTAGAACCAATGACTATTTTTAATATTTTCTTTAGAAATGGTCTCAATGCTTTGAGTGTCAAAACCTGCCAAAACCCGTTACATATTTACTCCAATGAGCCATAAAAAATACACAACAAATGTTTAAACAAACGATACCAGATAACAGTTATCATAAAGACAAACAAACACGAATTTAGCGCGAATAGACCGAACTTTACCCATTCATCTTAACTGACAAATCGGTCCTTCACGAATGCTGCCAAAGCCAAAACAAGTACTCAAACGCTTAGGCAGGAAAAAGCTGCTGGAGTTTGTGGCGACGATGCAGTTATATCAGATGAAAAGCTTGCCAGAAATCGAGCAGTGGGTATGTAAAAATCAAGCAGTGACTCACCTTACTAAAAGTTCATTTGTACGTATGTATGTATGTATGTATGTTTATGTTTATGTGCCATACATACCATAAGTGGCAAGCTAATGGCGGCGACCGTACTGGCCATGGCGATCTAGAGATGCCGAATTTTCAGGGATATCTTCTTTTACTTCTCACGTCAGTGGCAATGAAGCCAAGAATTGTGACAAACAAAAACACATTCGCGCCAATTGTACAGACTAGCGAGTTTTTGCTCTCATCCAAATGTTTGTTGTTAGTTGTTGCAACATTTTTGTCTAATAGCTGTGTGAGTAGATATGTACGTTTGGAAGGCATAAGTCAGTAGCGCGTATCCTGCGCTTGCGTTGCAATAAAAAATTGCCTAAGTACATAGCATGGATGTATGTATGTATGTATGTATATTTATTTTTGAGTTGTGTGTATCTTTTCCAACAAATGCGTTTAGATAGCTGCTGCCGTCTGCCACATGTCATTACTAGCCGATGATAATGCTAATGTTGATGTTGTTGTCGCTGCTTTAAGGACAGCTTTGAATTACGGCCAAAAATAT
>NW_016160290.1:37771-58875 GCF_001687245.7 Rhagoletis zephyria
CGAACACTGGAAACTGTAAATGATCAACGTGCGTCTATGTCTAATCCCTTTTCTGCTGCTGCGAAAGCCGTCAAGCTGTACCCTAGTAGCCGTCAGCCGCTACGCCGAAATGCGTTCCTGACAACTCGTACTCGTACAAATATTTTAAGTTTGCCGCCCTGCCCGCTGTTGCTAAACGGGACTTAATATAAAGAAGAAAAATCTGCAGTAACTGTCTCACGGCTGGTCATTTTGCATCTCAATGTCATTTAGCTTCACGCTGTCATATGCGCCAGCAACCACATCCTACGATATTGCATAGTGACTATACAACAAATAATGCTTATTCTGGTCTCGAACAGCTACAAAGCAATTCATCGAACAACTGCTCAACTATTAAATCTTAATTGCAATCTCACCCCTCTTGCTGTGCCGACTGCGCTACAAGTTCTTCTCGCTATTATTTCGTTCTCCGAGCTTTGCTTGATCAAGCAGCTCAAGCTTCATTCATAACGGAAGATGCAGTTCAAACTCTCCAAATTCAAAAATATGATATTTTTGCAAAAATAAATAGTATAGGAGGGAAATTGGCTCTTAGAACGCGTAAGTACGTAAACATGAGCTTGGGCTCACTGTACAAAAACAAATACAACATCGAATGCAGCGCATTAGTACTACCTTCTCTTACACCATATAACCCTTTGCCTATAAACAGAAACAGAGAGCCTTCTGGGAGCAAGACGAGCTGATTGAGGTAAAACCGGAAACTATAGAAGAAACTGCATGCGAAAAACATTTCAAAACAACACACTTTCGTGATAAAAGTGGTCGATATATGGTAGCACTGTCGTTTAGGTCACACCTACTGGGGTTGCCAATGCCCACTGTTCAAACATACCGATTATAACGCTAACATAACATAACATACCGCTTAAGTAACCAACGGCAAAAAATTATAAAAAATCAACGGTAAGTCTGAGCCACTTGAAACTTGCATATTATAACATTAAAATTGAATGGGCTATAAAACTATATACTCGAAAATCACATCTGAGAAAAAAATTTGAATTTTGATGAATTTTTTTCTTTACGTGTTCTATAAAATCTTAAGTTTAGGTTTACATGGTATTTGTGAGGGAATGAACTGTATTTTAATTGAAAAATCTTAAATAAATACGCATACTTCATTAAATGTTTATGTTTTATTTAAGGATTTACATATTTATGTAAGTTAACAAAAATATGTAACTACATCAATAATTATGCTCGCTTAAGTACCCGCATCGAGGTACTCGCATGTGGACTCGTATGCAGAAGCGCATGCATCGGCGTAGCCTGAATAATGAAATTTAGGGGGGGAGGGGGGAGGTGCTCGACCCTATTAAGCGGTCATTTCAGGTTACTATTTTACATATATATAAGGAAAATTTTAAAGTTAGGGGGGGCTCGAGCACCCCCCTGCCCCTACCTGGCTACGCCCATGAGCGCATGCCTTACACACACAGCTATGCCGGTTGTTTTAATTTAAGAAAATGGACGTCAAACTCTTTAGACCTAATGGCGTCAATCCCTGAAGAAAGCAGAGAACAATATACTAGATTCGAATTAACCGACACAAACGTTGGCTTAGAATGGGAAACGGCGTGTGATACATTCTTTTTTACTACATATTTTGGTACCTGCGATAAGATCACTAAAAGTGCAGTACTTTCTGAGTCCGCAAAGTTACACGACCCTTTGGGCTGGTTAGCTCCTATTACCATACGAGCAAAAATTATATTTCAGAAATAGAGTTGCGGAAATACAGCGTTACTCAGAACCGAAGCAGTGGCGATATGCATCAACTCGCGACAATCCTGCCGATTACGCTTCACGCAGCATTTCTTCAGAAGATCTCCGTCTGCATAAGTTGTGGTGGACTGGACCGCAATTAGCCAAGGCAACCTATTGTAAACTGGACTGACTTGGAAGCCCGAAGAACCAAAATTGTGACACATATCATCAAAGCAAAGGAGTTGAATATCCAGAGCTATTTACTAAATTCTCATCTCTCAACAAGCTAGTGCACATCGTAGCATACATCATTCGTTTCGTGGCGAATGCACAATTACATAAAGGAAAGGTTGAGACGGAAAATGTAACGAAGGAGAAAGGCTTCCTAAAAACATATGAGCTAAACCACTCATTGCGGCGACTCGTCAAATGTGGTCAAGAAGCTGGTTTTGCAGCAGAAATAATGGAACTGAATAAAACAATAGCAATTATCTCCAACTCAGCCATAGCTAGATTGTGTCCGTACATAGAAAACGATGGTCTACTACGAGTGGGCGGTCGTATACAAAACGCAGAGTGTAGTCACTCAAAAAAACATCAAATTTTACTAACGAAAAGAAATCCTTTACCTTTGCTTATTTTCAGAAATGCACACCATTTAACATTGCATGGAGGGGTCCAGCAAATGCAATCTTATGTAGCTAACAGTTACTAGATCTTGTCCGCACCCGATCTCGCAAAGAGTGTTTTACATCATTGCGTTATTTGTTTCGGGTATAACGCTAAAGCAACAGAACAACTTATGGGAAAATACTGGCGCTACAAGGCCATTTATTCCACCAGCCTTACCCAACTTTGGTGGTCTTTGGGAGGTGCGAAATAAACTCAGTTCACATTACCTTTTCAAAAGCGAAATAAAGTCAACAAAAATTTGGAAATAAAGTCATTGACGTTATTTCCTCATTCAAATGGAAATAGCGTCAACAATGCTTAAAGTATGTCCATTCAAAGAAATATTTGCTGATTTCGTTTGTAAACCCGTTATGAGAACAGTTTGTTAATGAGTATCGTAGCTAGCAAATAGGCAATGTTTTGTAACTATTGATCAGTTGATAAGTGCATTTAGTGAGGTGCGGTACCCTGCGGAGTAAGAGTTAAATACTACTCATTTGTATAGGGACTTCGAAAAAACTCAAAATTATTATTAATTCATGATAATATGCAGTTGTTAAAGAAAAAAAATGCTTTTGCATCGTACGTGAGATATGAATGTTACAACAAACATTGCCCCGTAACTGTTTCCATAGATGAAAGAGGTTATTGCCAAATCCTCAGTGCTATTTATCAACACAATCATGAACCACCAACTGATTTTATTTAAAAAGTTAAAATTACGAAAGTAATAAAATCACGATGAGAAAAACCAAATGCAAAAAGAACCGGAATACGAGAAATATTTGATGAAGAATGTAGAAATGAGCCAGAACTTGCAAAACATGTTTCGTTTCCAAAAATAAAGCGAACACTATTGAATCGCAGAAACAATAAATTGCCGCCATGTCCAAAATCCCCGGAGGAACTGAAAGAATTATTTTTAAATGATATTTTGCGTTCAAATTCGGAATGTCTAAGGTGGAAAAGAATCCTTTCTATAAGGAAACAATTATAGAAAAGGAATTTTCTTACACGCTGTTCATGTCGCCAACAATTTTTGACATCATTAATAGTGCCCAAATGCGGGTATAAACAATTATTGATTATTTATTATCGGAACTGCGATCATGTAAGTTGATTTATTGGTTTTCATTTTGAAATACAAACTTTATACTTCTTTTATAATTACAGGTATTCCCGTTCGCGTATATGTATACTGATGACAACTAAATCCCGTCTGGCATATGAGCATTGTTTTCAATTCATTGATAAGGACCTTTTTGAGTTCAAAGCCGCTTCTTTCCAAACTGACTTTGAGCAAGGGATGCGAAGGGGCTTTGGGCAACATATTTCCCGATGCGAATTTATCTGGATGCTGGTTCCATTATACGCAGGCGTTAAGACGGAATGCGTTGAAAATACCAAAATGGTATCTTACTTTTTTTATTCTTCCTTCCAACTTTCATTGAATATTTCGAGAAACATTGGATTATAAATCTATGATAACCGCACTCATTACTACATAACTTACACATGTATTTTAAAATATTTGTTTCAGGTTACTTTTTCCGTTCATAGGCAACGCTTGAGAACCTTTAGTGCCTTAAAAGGCTTTAATTCGATCTTAAATTCAAAGCTAATAAAATATGGCCGCCTTTACAAATTTTTGAACACAATTCTTAATGAAGATTTTTCGATGTCTATTCTTCTAAGAAACGTATCTGAAGGCGTAGTCGATGGCTTGTCATTGCCTCGAAAACAACAATTGAAATGCAATAAAATTGAAACATTGGTTAAAATGCTAGATGAAACAAGTAAGAAAGTCTAAGTTCGGGCGGAGCCGAACATTAAATACCCGGCGCAAGTATTAAATATATGTTTTCCACCTTTCCGAAAGCTACCGCTACATGATAAGCCGGGGTGTATACATTTTAAGTAAATTAGCGTCCTTAAATTTCGAAATATTGCAGTTTCAAGCATATCTGAAATTTACCGTTATATGAAAAGCGGCCTCAATTTTAGTCCGATTTCAACAATTTTCAACGGTTTGCTTTTATGTGGCAAGCACAATAACCATACCGAGCTTGGTACAAATTGCTAGAACNTGGTACAGATTTGTATTCAGATTGAGGTACAAACTTTATAGGAGCAAGCAAAGAATTACAATTGTTGAATAATCTATGCACAGGGAAATTACTGGAAGAGCTTCTTGGAAGTCTTGCAAATACTGGTACTACATGGCATTTTATTCCATCAGCCTCACCCGACTCTGGTGGTCTTTGGGAGGCTGGAGTAAAGTCAACAAAACACCACCTTCGGCGAGTAAGGAAAGACCAAATCTTGACATACGAAAAGTTCAGTACGCTTTGGCACATATCGAAAGCTGTCTAAATTCAAGACCGCTATGCCCGCTAGACAGTGACGCACTCACACCATTACATTTCCTTATTGGTGAGCCTTCATTTTGCGTGCCCGAGGAGAACATGCTGGATACTAATATCAACCGACTAAGCCGATAGAAAGTAATTGAGCGTTTGAAGCAACCGTTTTGGAAGCGCTGGGCAGGTGAATATTTGAATCGATTGCTGGCAAGGCCGATGTGGTTAAATAGGAATGCTGAAGTAGGTGATTTGGTTCTCTTTTTTGACGAGCGCTGTTCGCCTAGGCAGTGGTCTCTGGCACGAGTTCAAAACGTTCATCCAGGAGCAGATGGCTGTATGCGGTTGGTAACCCTATATTCGCACGGCAAGGAATTCAAACGTCCAATTTCGAAAGTAGCTTTTCTTCCTATTAACGAACAGTTTGCGGATATTTCGTCGCGCGCATTAGAAGATGCACCTCATAAGTCTGATCACCAGCAGGCTGTGAGCAGAGGCATAGCCTAGTCAACCAGGCAACTAAATCAAATTACCTTCACCGGCTAAGACTACAAACTCTCTTTAGCGTGCTTAAGATCAGGTGTTCTTCGTGGGGGAGAATGTTGGCGCAACAACTTAAAATCTTAGAATTGTTTAATATTTTGTCTATTATTAATTCCGGTCACCGCATGTTGTATTTTCTATGTTCTAGTTCACTTGTTTCATTTACTTTATTTGCCTATACTTCTCTGACCTAGTAATTAAACTTTAACGTTATTCTTCTTGAAACTTCTATCGACGTAGTTCATGTTTTATTATTAGTTCATGTTTTATTTATTATTTTATTAAGTAAACTAAAACGTGTATTATTTTTAATTCTCCTACAACAAACACGGCCAAACTAAGAAGAATTCTTGCAAAATCGTCATGTAACCTGGGCTATCTTAAACTTCATGTGATCGGTAGTCTGCATTTTTAACATTTTCCCCGAAAATTTGTTACAAATAAAATATTTCTACTACAACCGTGTCCTAGATTTTCAGCAGCTTTCTGAGAATTAATTTTAAGCAGTTTTGGCTGTTAAAAATAAAAATAAAAATATATACATTTTCCGAGACCTTTAAAACCATTCTTTTAAAAATGACTATCTCCTGGCAACGTGCGACAGTAAATTTTACCTGCACAAAAATTAATATACTCACGAAACTAGGAGCCAAATATAGTAAAACAGCGTTTTAGTTTTTCTCTCTGACTTCAAGAATTTTGAAAGACCTTGGAACTTCAAGGATACGATAAATTACAAAAATAATTACAAAATTCAGTGAAATGTAATTTGTAATAATAATATGGGTGTCAAATAAAATAGAAAATCCTGTAAGATTGAAATAAATGAAACATATGGTGTACAAGGACCAAGGAAATGGCTTTAAAAATGTCCTTTTAAGTTCAGTAAAAAGAAAATGTTTAAAACGACAGGTGAACACTTTTCACCATTTTCCGGCCACCCGTTATTCTATTCCAAATAGTGCCTACTACTTGCGTCCTAAGCAGCATTTGTTGGTAAGAATAAATCTCCGTTGATATAAAAGGTTCTTTTTTTTTATAACTACCAAGTATCGCAAGTGGTAGTGCGGAAGCGCTAACCGATAACTGTTTAGTTGATTATTGTAAGTAATACAACTAGTGAGCCCGCATGGCGATAAAACGCCCAAAATTGAACTTCAAAACCCTGGAAAATATTCCAGCTTACTATATTATATCTAAGTCAGTGAATTTACTAAATGTTATCTTCATTCTCATCTAACGGCAGGCTCATAAAAGGTATAAAAATCGAAAAATTATACTTTTAGCCACGAAAGCAGATCTCTTGCAAGCGAGAACGCTAGGAGAAATAGTCGTATATTTTCAAGATACAGTATCAAAACCCGTTGCTGCTCACGATTTAAGCAGGTAGGTAGCAGTAGTTCACCAAAAAAGTAGCGGTTTTGGAAAAATATTACGATTTACGTAAGCTGGACTGATTTAAAAATACCACCGAAAATTGCATAATTTTGATTCGGTTGTTTAAAAAAATTTGTGCACACCTTTGAAGCTTGAGCTCTTTCTTTATCGGAGGCGATTTTTTGGAAAAAACATTTTTAGCAGCTAATTTTTAAGCAAAATACCAAACTGATTGCAATTCTCATATACAAATTTAAGAGTATCGTTAATTTCTTCATGATCCTATAATCGGATCTAAACTAAATTAGTATGGGACCGCCTCTCCTCTAAAAAACATATAAATTATAGAAATCGGCTAACGTGGTCCAAGGTTGTGCGGTAACATACATAAAAAAGTATTCCGACGAATTGCAAACCACCTCTTTTTTTGAAGTCGGTTAAGACTAAGTTTAATTGCACTGTAGGTACGCTAAACTGACGCAAAAAAAAACACCGCGGCGCGTAAATAAAATTTTATGTCGTAGATTATGGATCTGTTCCTTTCCCCAAAATATTTTCATTTCAAGATTGCGCTGCAAATGGAAAAAAATCAAACTTTAACATGGAAAATATTACTCATACGCCATGTACGAGTACGGCTATGTACGGATTGGCGGACGAGTGATATTATTTCCCGTTTCTATTTCATACAAAAATAAAATATTGCACATTGTCATAAGACCATTCAGACCATGTTTTTTATTCATCAATTTTCATGATTAGTTGCTTCATTTTTTGGTAAAAGAACAATAAAAATATACAAAACATTTTTAATTTTTTTGTGTTAATTTAAATTTAATATTAATTTATTTTCAAATAGGACCAGTTTACGTAAATCTCAGTAGTTTTCCCCAAATATTTTGGGGGAAGTTTTAGCAAATAAAAAGTTTATAATGCCGCTGGAAAAAAAGCACCGAATTTTTTCCTTTATTGATGGCAAGATACGACAATTGATAATAGCCCAGTCAAGTTAGCTCAATAAATAACGGCAAGCTTACAACAATTCGCCTAAGGCTGAAAATGTATACGAGTGCTGCGAACACCATTATGAATGAAATGTCAAAAGTCCCCATCGATCCCACGTCTGCAAAAAAATTTAGTCAAGGTCAATGGTCACATAAATTGCTTTTCCACTTTTTCAGCCAAAATGGCACGGATTATCATAAAAATAGGTAAGACGAAAGTGTAGATTATGCAATCTATATACATATATAAAAATGGTATGAAAAATATATAGTAATTCATCAATTGAGAACGGTTGGACCGATTTGGCAAACATTTTTATTTAGTTGTTCGTAATTGTCAGGAAAAGGTTTTTACGAAAGAAAATTTTGGGAAAACCCTCCCAACTTTTCATTTTGTGAATTTGGTGCAAGGTCTAATAAAACAAGTGCATGTGCTTTAAAAAAAAAAACACACACACAAGATGTAAAGTTATTCCTTGGGTTTATTAATGCAATATATGTATAAATATAAATACTTATTTCTTGCTTACAATGTTGGTAAAATGAAGGAGGTAATTAAGTAACTTATTCAGAATTTTTATTGTAATAATTTAAATTGCAAATTCAATTTTGCGCTTTCCTTTTGCGAATCTTTCTATTATCCTTTCAGTGTCAATTTCAATATGTAAGTGTACGTGTAAAAGTGCTAGACCTATCCAGTCTTTCTTCATTTATGGTACTACGCAACCATGTTTTTAACCGGCGAAGAGTTGAAAAACTTCTTTCGGAAGTAGCGTTACTAAATAGCTAGAAGTGTGACCAGAATGCGGTGAAGTTTGTTAATCAATGGTAAAGCATATTCGTCGCATTTACCAAGAACTTCTGCTGCTGATTTTGGGAATGGCTTTTCGCTTTCCTTATTTGTCCATTGTTCCAACCACACTTTATACTCTCCTTCCAAATTGACGCCATCTTTTTCTAAAAAAAGGTCGTATCGTTTTCCAAGCAATTTTACGCGTTCGTTAGCATTATTTTTTCATCAGCCGTATTATATTCCGCAATTTTGGATGGATGTAATAAGTTCAAATCAAAAATGTTGAATGACCCTTTCGGCAATCTTTCTCGGAGATCGAGCAAAATATTATCCAATAGCGGTATAAATATTGCCTTTCGATAATAATCATCGGCATTAGACGCACGATATTAAACCCAAAAATTTTGTCTATTCGCTCTTAGAGGAACTTTTGGAAATATATCAGAAAAACGTGTGTCACACACACACATTCACAGTGCCATTGACTGCTTCGCTAGCACGATTCAAGTCAAGCGAGGGCGCTTGGAGAAGTAAACTTAATCATTTAATTTAACTTTTTAATTTTTATTATATTTTTCAAGTCATTAATATTTTAATGCGCATACAAATGTCTGGTTACACAGTTGAAAGTGAAATTTCCTACATACGTGCACCGCGGAAATAGACAAAAGGTAGTATCAGAAAGTTCGATTTGACATACATACATTCATACGGCCCAATTCCGAATACTCCCAGGGAGTTTGTTCTCCGGGAATTTGTTTCTCCCGAGAAAGAAATCCTCAAATAATTAACTCCCAGGAAGTAGTAGACTTTCGATTTATTAACGGAGCGTGGCATCACCCATACATATCGAATTTTTCATACCGTATTTGTGGTAAAGTCCTGGAAATTGGTATAGCAATTTTGGGGCTACTGGAAAAGGGACGTGGCGCTTTCCAGACATATTGAAACTTTTACCTATCTGTATTATATACACCCAGAATACAGTGTTTTTTTCATAATCAATTTTTTTGTTATTTTTTTATAGAAAAATAGTTCATTTTGCATCAAACGGCACCAAATTTTGAGTATGCAGTTTTGTAGTTCACTCAATTTCAGTATCATAAAGTGCAAGTTTTAAACGGCTATAAGTTATCCTTGATTTTTGAGAATTTTTTCCGCTGATGATTTTGCCCATTTTCTCCGTATAATGAATTCGTGATAGTTTTTTGAATGGGAAAAAATGCCGAAGAGTGTCAGTATGTAAAAGACTTATTCTGGTGGCCGAAACGATTTTAATGATAATTTTTTAATGATAATTTTTAGTGGCGCTGGAACCGAGTTATAGCTAAAAATCGTCGATTCGGAGGCACCAGGGATCAAAGTCAAATTACTCCCGTTAAATAAACCATCAGAACCATTGCGGTCCTTGCTTTACCGTGACTAAACAGAAAGTGGACTAATGATACTTGCCGGTTTAGAATTTGCCACCAACTATACTATATAGATTCAAGGACGATTCACTATCGAGCCGCAAGGACTTCTTCCCGGTGTAACACTTTCGTCAGGTTATTTATTCTTGACCCTATTAAGGCGGCATTTCAGGGTACTTTTTTTTATATATACAGGTAGAACTTGAAAGTTAGGGGGCTGGCTACGCCCATGTATTTATGAAAGATCATGCTTGGACGTGCAAGAATCCAAAAGTTCCAATTTTGCCCGAAAGTAACTCCTTTTTAATATATATATTTTTTAATTATGCAAAATTGTCAATGAAGCAATGATTATCGCCTAAACTACTGCTCTGGTTGGAAAATATCGTACACGTAGAAGATAGTAAACTTAGTAAGCTTCAATATTAATATTAATATTATTAATATATTGTAGAAAGAAATTCAAGAAGCTATGTATATAAAAAAATATGCAATTAAGTGAGTGCACTTTTTCACATCTCTAAAAACCGAAATTTGGCTATATCTCGATAACTATTATAGTTTTTGATATTTTGACTTCACATTCAGATTTAGCGGAAAATTTTACATAAGCACTGATGCCACAGGTGGGATTTCTTGTAAACGAGTGTAATTATCAATTTGATGAATAGTTATCTCTAATTATTTTTAATTCACACCGTTTTATCACTTACAATGAAACTACTTTTATTGCATGCAATATTATTTAGTTAAACAGGGCTACAGTAAGTCGTGGAGTAGCGCCTACCGGGGAAAATACGTACAGTGGAAATTGTGCATATTAAGGAGAACACAATTTTTTTAATCGCTATAACTCAGAAATAGTTGTTCTTAGGAAGAAAAATGTTATAACAATTTTTATAGGCAACTGCATAATCTACACTATTGTCTCACATATTTTGGCGATAAAGCGTACCATTTTGCTGAAAATTTATGTGACCTTTAACCTTAAACAATTTTTTTGCAGAAGTAAGATCGATGGGGACTTTTGACTTTTCATTTACAATGGTATTTGCAACACTCGCATCAAATTTCAGTTTGAATGTCTAACTGGAACGGTCTAAAAATTTTCTAAAAAAAAAATTTTTGCGTGAGAAAATAGCTTGTTTGAATTTTATATAATTTGTAATTTTTGTTCAGAGTGATGCATCCTAATGTACATATGTACGTGCAATATCTCTTGTCAGAAAGAATTGGCGATGCGAAACATATAATCAATACCCTGCAAATACGCGTAATTATACAAAAAAGTGATTTAAAGTTTTGAAGTTAAAATTTTAACTTTGCACCACATTTTCGGGCATCAAGTCGTGAGAGCCTGAAATTCCATCTGTCTCAAGTATGTGTGTATGTACCAAAATATATGGATCACGGGTATACATATGAAATGATTACTTCTTTTTCTAGAACTGTGAAATTGAACAAATACATTGCCTTGTTATTCTTTAAATCTCAGGTCAGACTATTCAAAAGAAATATTTAAAAACTTTTTTTATATGCTAAATGTTTCACGGTCATTAATCTTTTATATTTTTGGTTTTGAAATTTTTGTAGGTATGTAGGTTTGTTTTCTTAAATTTTTTATTTAAGTGTGCAGCACGAGGGAACATCTCCCTAAAATATTTCCGTTTCTCGAATGTGGACGGAAGCGGTCTGATGTAGTACTTATGTAATGTAAATATATGTACTACATATATTGTTTCCACCAAAGACACCTTTCTGTATAATACCTGTGAAGTAAATAACGCAACAGTCTAACAGCCTCCCTACCGTGATAACTCCAGGGATCTTACAATCTATGGCTTTGTGAGCAGAAAAGAGAAGATGAACAAAAAAATAAAGAAAAAACAAAATTCACATTAAAGAGAGATTCAGTTTTATTGCCAACACTTTGCGCATTGGTGTTTATGTAGTTGAGCGCTTTATATTTTATTTGATTATTATTTTCATTTGACGCTGCGGGCGTTTTTGCACCTTCACAAATCGTATTTACGCACAAGCAAGCGCTTCCGCCGCTCTAACCCGACAACCGCTGCGCCACTGTAGCCACCAGCCGATGAAACATTGAGTCGACTGCCACCACTGCCGACCGGTGGTTGGTCGCTTTGATCAACACCACTGTCCTGGCAGCCACATTTGCCCATCGCTCTCAACTTCATCTTCTTCAATTTTGCGCAGTTTCCGCTGCACATTTGTGTGTTTTTGTGTTTCACTTTGTGTTTTGTTTTTTTTTTATTCGCTCGATGCTTCAACGCTTCCAGCGCGTTGCAGCAACCAATTTGCAATGCAAATGCCATGCTTGGATAAAATTTGATATTGAAGTGTTGAAAAAATACGGAAATGATAAATATACCACGAAAATTTTATAAATACATACATACATATGTATATACCTTTGTACGCACATATATGTACATATTTACATATGTACGGGTATATAAATATTTTAGTACATGCATACATAAACACACGCATGTATGAGCAAACTTTCCTTGAAACTCTTTTATCCTTGGAACATACACGTGTACATACATACATACATATAGTCCAAATGAAAAGACGCATAGTTATTATATTTATATATGGGGATAACTATATACATATATACATATATATATATAGGTACACGTGCGTACCTACGTATTTGCATTTGGTTACCTTTTGAGTAGTAAATTACTTCTGTCACCGTAGAGATTTCTGAGTGGCGCCAAGTCTTTATATTTTACTAAATTGCTGGAAAGAAGTAGCCTTCTTTTGCATTTTGAGCGAAATTATTTTCTAAAATGCTTTTTTTTAGATTACCGCAGCCGCTACAAATTGCAACAGCATCAGCAACAATCGTCAAGCAGTTGTTCACATATACATACATATACACATTAAGACTGTTCTAGTTTGTATAGGCAAAAAATGCGTTTTTTGTTGAGCACTGATCCAATATTTATTCCTTTTTACAAGCTTTTATTTAACTTCACTTGTATGNATACATATGTACGGGTATATAAATATTTCAGTACATGCATACATAAACGCAGGCATGTATGAGCAAACTTTCCTTGAAACTCTTTTATCCTTGGAACATACACATGTACATATGTACATAATATATATACATATATATATATAGGTATACGTGCGTACCTACATATTTGCATTTGGTTACCTTTTGAGTAGTAAATTACTTCTGTCACCGTAGAGATTTCTGAGTGGCGCCAAGTTTTTATATTTTACTAAATTGCTGGAAAGAAGTAGCCTTCTTTTGCATTTTGAGCGAAATTATTTTCTAAAATGCTTTTTTTTTAGATTACCGCAGCCGCTACAAATTGCAACAGCATCAGCAACAATCGTCAAGTAATTGTTCACATATACATATGCACATTAAGACTGTTCTAGTTTGTATGGACAAAAAATTCGTTTTTTGTTGAGCAATGATCCGATATTTTTTCCTTTTTATTTGAAAGACTTATAGCAAAAATTTTAAGTCAACGGGTAGGTTTTTGATAGAAGCGAAAATTGTTTAAGGTCGTCAAAACACATGTTTCTTTTTAACTTTAAAAAAATTCAGCAGTTTTTTATAAATTTCGAATTTTATTGTAAACACAGCAGTAAGTGTACGCACGAGTTACGGTCTGATTATGGCAACTCAACATAACTTAAATGTTAAATAAAATAAATAAAATTCTCTTAAATGAATGAAACTTAACGTAACTTAATGCCACGTGGAAATCTGTTTCATTTTGATTTTCTAAGTTCAAAGTTCCGTTAAATTAGTTAAGTTGCCATAATCAGGCTTTTACCGCTGTGTTGGAGACTTTACCGATTGCGAGATTTTCCAGCACGTGAAGACGGCCGGTTAGTACTTTTTTGCGAACTGACTCTTCGGGCCGACGAAGTGGCAATCGTGCGCACGCACAAACTCAAATAATTGGTCAGCAAAAAGTCCTTAAGCGGTACGATTTTTTAGGTCAAGAAGAAGTGAAAGTAATTAATACATTGAGAGCTGGCTACGAAGCGGAAGGTCACTCGGTAAAGTAGAAATTTTAACATTTACAGCTTCGGTCGTTACCGATATAGCGGGAGGCAGGCCGTCAGAACTCTCACTGGAAGTATAAAGTGCATCGATACATGGACTATTTATACACCGCGTGGAAAAATTTCGATGCATCGAAGCAAAATATCGATATTTTCGATGCATCGATGTTTTTCCGACATCCTTAGCAGCGGTTGCTTTGCTATGCGAGTGAGGGAGAGATACAGTGCTTAAAATGAGGACTGATCGCTTGCAAGACATTTATGCAGTGATTGTGCAGCTGTACGCGTGCGCGGGGGGTGAAAATATAACAATTACAAAGTGGTCAGTAGAAAACAGGGGCCAAATAAAAACGAAACCAGCTGTATTTGTTGAGCGTATTGTTGAATACGCAAAATCATTGTGTCCGTGAAGAACTTCGGATGTGTCAACAGTCATTTGCGAGCTCTGATCGTCACATATATGTTACCGGCCAAACCCGATCTTAGGACAAACTAGGTTTGCCTAGGCTTATCTAGATAAGGGGCCACAGAATTTTTGCGCAGAACATCTTTCAGCGTAGGAGGCCTTCGGCCGCACTTGAAAACAATAACCCTCATCAGTCCAACTCCAGGTACGCAGTCCAAAATATTGTTGCGCCCAACTTGTTTCCGCATTGGACGGATATATTGGATCTAGGTAGAACTAGTTTAGTCTAGGAAAAATTTTTTTATCCTAAGATCGGGTTTGACCGGTAACATATACATATCGTCGTTTAAAGTACAAAACCGCGTATCACCAAAATGCAAAAACTAACTAAGTCAAGAAAATTGGCTTAACTAAGTTAAGTTGAGTTGGAGAAACCAGCCCTTAGTGTAATGAGGAATTCATTATTAAATTGTTTTTGTACCAAATTATAGCTTGCAATGAAATCATGGAATGGAGGAATAATGTGAGCGACGATGAGACTTTATTTCATGACTACAAGAGGAAAACCATCCTACAGCAATATGCAAGCCGAAAGCCCAGATTTTTCAAAGCCACCTACAAAACGTGGTCGACACCGCTGAAACATTGGGTCTCCGTGTAGAAAATTTAGAGTTAAATACAATTGGATCGTTTATAATTCATTGGGATGGGAGATTTTGGCAGATCTTATTGAAAAAAACAAAGTTAATCGTATCGTAATTCCTGTGAGTTACAATGGCATAACCAGATTCCTCGGAGCGCCAAAAATAGCCCGCTCCACTGGTGAAAATATTGGTAATATTGTTTATGAAAAATTGGTGGAGTGGAATTTTGAGAACTAAGCTCAGGTTCGTCCTTTGATACAACTGCGAGTAATATAGGCACTAGGTTGCCTTGTCGTCGCCACATATGTATGTATGTATATGAAATTATTTTGCTTGCTGTTTTTTAATTGAAACTAGATTCAAACAATGCATCTGATGTTAAAATTTTTGTAATGTTTTGCGAAGAACGAAACCTAACCATGGCTTGATTAAAAGGGGCATCGAAAATGTTATCGTTTTCATCAAGCAGAATGTGAGGCCATACAACATTTTTGCTATGATCAGTGCTCCAAATTTCAAGATTATAAAAGAATTTTTTCAATTGACTTTGACATTTCAGGTCTTAAAACCGTCTCGCTTTCGCACACCTGGTGCTACCAGTAATGCCGGATGGATATCAAAGGCGATGTATTCTTTGAAAATATTTATTTTTCGCAAGCAATTCAATATTTATAGTTAATCTTTACGTCAAATCCTGCTTTAAATGTACCAAATGCCATAGCTGCCCCTTCTCAAGATTTAAATTTTGTTAAAAAAATTGGTAAGTAAGCACAAGTAGATTCAGAGGTATCAACAGAGGTCCCAAACCATTTCTGGCACCTTTCTCAAGAAGCGATGGCTTTGGCCTTCTTTGATTCGGAAATTTCCGTCGGGAAGAAACGTAGAATGGTTAAGAGGCTGAAACTAACTTGTTCGTGGGAAGTTGGGAAATTGATTGATAACCGAAATATTTCACTTTAGTGGCCTTTCAACATTATAATTTACGCGATTTTGTTTGGGAAAACACAAAGCAATTTTTCACGAGGTTTGGTTGCAGTCTGACCCATCGATAAAATCAAAAATTTTAATAAATAAATTTTAATAAAATATTGGCAACCGATGAAAAAGAAAAGCGATTGCTGCTTCAGGTAGTTGAAGCCTAACGAGAGAGACACTCTTCATAAAAGAAATCAGATTTAGTTTAAACAATCTAAACAATTGGTTTATGTATCTCGAAGCGAAACACATATCGCACACCGTTTTCGAAAGAGTCACTCATCAAAAATTTTCGCATTTTTGAAATTATGCGCTAAAAATGTACACAGACCTTTTATTTACCTTTCAGCAAAAGCTGGAGCAAATTTTTGTTATAATTTGTTAAAAAAACCTAAGGTAAAGTCGTCCTTGCCCATTTGATTAACATGTGCTACGAAATAGTTTTTCGCATTTTCTGACGAAGGTATTATTTTGAGTTGTGATTCTTTTCAAGACGGTGTGCGATGTGTATTTATTTTTTAAGACATTTTCGCTTCTATCAAGCGCTATCCTATCGACCCCAAATTTTTACAGTATGTCTTTCAGACGAAAAGACAAATAACTGGGCGCCCGCTGAAATTTTTATTTGTAAAATATGGGCATCCTTAATGTACATTTATACATATGTATGTATGTATATTAGGGCGGGTCTTAGCATTTTTCTGTAGTGCTATAAAGGGTTTTTTGGTATGAGGAATCTATTTCTGCACTTATCTTTTTCTTAAAACATTTTCACATTTTCTTCGAAGCCTATTTTTGTAATTTGGAAAACTTCAAACTGGTTTTAGACCCATGGATTCTTTGGAAAATTGGCTTAGAATTACACCAAAATAAACAAAAAATTCACCCGCCCTAATATATATACATACATTAATACGTATATATTTACATACCTAAGTTAGTACGTTTTGCGCTTTCACTTCTTTCAGTCCGTTTTACCATTTTAAATAAGTCGGTTTTGTTAGCAAAAACATTTTGAAAATTTTCCTTCAACACCCATTGCTTTGTGTGTGGGGCTCTTGGATTGCTTGTGTGTGTGGGGCTCTTGGATTGCTTGTTGTTGCAATGTCGTTGTTTTTAACTTTAAAATTTATTCCTTTTCTTCCAATGCTTACTTCCTTTTATGCGCATACATATCATTTTCTTCTCCTTCTCTTACGTTTTTTATATACATATTTTGTTCTTGCTATTCACTAGCACTTTTCTGCTGAGTTGGCGCAAATTTCTATTCCATTCAACGTTGTCAACATTTGTGTGGAGAGTTGGTTCTTTATTGTTATTATACCTTCTTACTGTTGTTGCTGCCGCTGCTATTACCTTAGAAATGTTCTCGCACTCACTTCGCTCAACCACTTTGTTCGCAATTGCTTTTGCGTTCGCTTTGATGACGTTGCAAGTGTAGTGGTATATGCCACTTCAGAAACGCATTGTTCGTCGTGATTGCAATGCAGAAGAATAAAATACGTAAAGGTGGGGAGAATCGGCGGAGGTCCAGACGAATAGTGCTATTGCGGCTACCGAAAAATTATTTCGTTAAATAGGAGATTTGTTGCATAGAATAGTAAAAAATAAATTCCAACAGATATTTTTTACCCCTCTCTCTTCTAGTAAGACATGACTAAAACTCTCGATGGCCAAAAATTATCGACTTATCTTCTAAGCTGGGGTAATTCATAACAATAATGGGGAATGGCGTATAGTAGTTGTGATAGGTGTGTAGTTATGCCCAAAATCAGAGGGAATAAATTCTGATAGGATTTGACGCAAACACGAGACACACTATCTGGGGTAGTTCGGCAAAATAAACAACAGATGTGAGTCTTTCTTACACTTTATATTAAATACTAACCTGGGCCTTTATATTTCCCAGCTCCGAAAGATTTGCGGGATGGAAAGAGGTACTGGTCTTAACCCTAGCAACAGGTGGAATTGCCGACGATGACTGGAGAGTATCCAGTGAAACATCCATGTCGGATCATTTTTGGATACCTTTCAGCATTCGCGGAAAACACTACCTCTTCCCTATTTCGGACTCCGGGAAGAAACATATGGGTAGGGACTCCGCCAGATTAAGCAAAGTCTTTTCTAACAAACGCACAAACCTTTTTGAGGGAGACAAGGACAGCGGAGCAATCACTAGAGGCCCTCATAAATACACACTTTTCCAGCTGCTATAAGAGGCCAAAAACATGGCCTCATACAAATCATCAGCAACTCTCAAAAGAGTTACTCGACTCAATCGTAGAAAAAGGAAAAAAATAAATTCGCTATAAATAAATCATATCGGTATCATACCGATAATGCTCCAGAAATTTTAGGAGCACCTGTTATCCTGGCTGAAAAGGGTCTACAAGGACAGTATCAGCTTGAAATACATTCCGAAAAGCTGGAAAATAATCAAAGTTGTTTTTATTCTCAAATCGGGAAGAAGAAATCACGAAAAAGCAAACGACTTTAGACCAATAAGTCTTACATATTTCCTCATAAAGGTATAGGAAGGCTATTAAACTTACATATAAAGCATTTTCTGGGAAACTCCAAACTTTCCAAAGTTCAACTTGCATACAGTAAGGGCAGGTCAACTGAAACTGCACTTCATTAAGTGGTGAGCACCATAAAAAAATCCCTCCATTACTAGCCGTACACGTTGGCTTCCTTCCCCGAAGGTGGGAATATCTAACCACATTTGCGAGTGGATCGAACAAATTCTTAGAAACAGAATCATAATTTCAACCAATGGTACAGCCACGATATTCCGTTAAGCAAATAGAGGCACTCCCCAAGGGGAAGTTCTGTCTCCGCCGTTATGGGTGGTGGTACTGGACGACAATCTTCTGGATCTCTAAACAGGTGCAGTGACCACAAAAAGAGGTCTGGGTATCAACCCTAGCAAAACGGAACTGATGCTGTTTACCAAGAAAACAAAAATAGCACAATTCAGGCTTCCTTCCATTAATGGAACGACTCTCACATTGTCCTCCGAGGCGAAATACTTGGGTGTCGTATTAGACACCAAACTGAGCTGGAAGACAAATATAGAGAGATGGGTAGAGAGAGCCTACACATACAAAATGATTTTCAGTAGGAACTGGGGACTAAAGCCAAAGCTTGTCCTCTGGATGTACACGGCTAGTTTGGTGGACAGCACTAGAAAAATAATGCAATGTCAGAAAATTAGGCAGTATACAAAGAGCAGCTTGTGCAGGTGCTATGGGAGCAATTAAATTGTGTCCATCTGATGCGATTAATGTGAAACTGCTGCGTCTTCGGCAATCAGACTCGAAGTGTCAGGCTGCTGGAGGGCGCTTCAGCATGGTCATAGTGGCATTCTTGACAAGCTTGTCGAATCAGAGAAACAGTCAGAGTATGTACCTCCTACATACAGATTTCAGGAGAAACAGGTGAAGTTTTTTCTAGACGGGATTGGAGTAGGGGCAGAATAGTCGAGGAGAATTCCACTGACGACTCCTTAATGGACTGCCGTGTGGGTGCGGGGATGTTCTCTGAAATGCTGAATGTCTCTCTCTCGTTTCGACTACCTAACTTAATCGAAAGGCCTGTATAACATTAGACCGGAACTGCGTATTAGTACGAAAAGAAATCCAAATCAAAACTTCAAACTTTTTTCTCAGTGTAAGATTTTTTTTGAGTATATAGTTTTCAGTGAAACAATACAGTTGATTTTTTATCGCATCTTTTTATCTTTCATATCTATATATATAAAATAAAGTCGTGTTAGTTACACCATTTTTAACTGAAGAATGGCTGGACCGATTTTTATGATATTTGTTTCTTGAATTTGTCTACCTTCCGAATAGCAGAATAACTATTAAAACAACCACCTAGCGCGCTGGAGTCGAGTTATTAGTAAAACCCGTATTTATGGTCCGATTCGCCTCATATTTGAGATGTGTATTGACAATAAGAAAAACAATACCATTGCAAAAAAAAGAGTCTCCAGGTGGCGCTGGAGTCGAGTTATTACTAAAAATCGGGTTTATGGTCCGATTATCCTCAGATTTCAAATGTGTATTGATAACAGGACAAATAATATGCATATGTAACTAAAAATCGTATTTATGCTCGAATTTATTTCATTATCGAAATACAGTGAAACCTCTCCTAATGGAAATTTTTTCCTATACCAAGTTTTAAGTATAAATTTCGGAACAAATTACTCTCTTTTAATCGGACACTCTCTTGGCCGCACGCGGACAGTTATTTTGCATAAAATTGACATAAAAACCTCTATTGAGCGGACGCGAACCTCTTATCAAAGGCATTCAGATTTATTTTCATAACAAATCAGACAAAAACCTCCGTTGAGCGGACGAGAACTCCTCATAGGTGGACTACTAAATTTGAAAAGGGGGACTTCCCCCATAAAATGTGATTTTTGTGCACACATTTAGTTTGGTTTGCGTAGTGGCTTAGGTTCGTTATTTGAATTATCAGAAACCCTTGGAAAGTCCAATTCCAATTCTGATGAATTTATAACAATAGATAATAATAAATACATGGACCGAAAATTTAGATTTCTGGTTGGATTTTGTTACTGATAAAAATATTAAAACTAAAATAAGCTTCCCTTCCATTGAGCGGACACCTCTCTTGGGCGACAAAAAATGACTGACGGTGGTGTCCGCCTAAGGGAGGTTTCACTGTACAGTGAAACCTCTCCTAACGGACACCTCTATTAGACGGACATCTCCCTTGGGCGGACATTTTTTCCTATACCAAGTTTTAAGTATAAATTTCGGAACAAATTACTCTCTCTTAAGCGGACACTCTCTTGGCCGGACGCGGGCAGTTATTTTGCATAAAATTTACACAAAAAACTCTATTGAGCGGACGCGAACCTCTTATCAACGGACATTAAGATTTCTTTTCATAACAAATCAAACAAAAACCTCCATTGAGCGGACGCGAACTCCTCATAGGCGGACTACTAAATGGAAAAAGGGGACTTCCCGCATAAAATGTGATTGTTATGCACACATTTAGTTTGGTTTGCGCAGTGGTTTAGGTTCGTTATTTGAATTACCAGAAACCCTTGGAG
>NW_016160290.1:60236-66973 GCF_001687245.7 Rhagoletis zephyria
CGATTCGTCGCCGTTCGCAGCAATTGGGTTTGTGTTATTCGACCACATGGAAGATTTTACGCAAAGATCTTGGTGTAAAACCGTATAAAATACAGCTCGTGCAAGAACTGAAGCCGAACGATCTGCCACAACGTCGAATTTTCAGTGAATGGGCCCTAGAAAAGTTGGCAGAAAATCCGCTTTTTTATCGACAAATTTTGTTCAGCGATGAGGCTCATTTCTGGTTGAATGGCTTCGTAAATAAGCAAAATTGCCGCATTTGGAGTGAAGAGCAACCAGAAGCCGTTCAAGAACTGCCCATGCATCCCGAAAAATGCACTGTTTGGTGTGGTTTGTACGCTGGTGGAATCATTGGACCGTATTTTTTCAAAGATGCTGTTGGACGCAACGTTACGGTGAATGGCGATCGCTATCGTTCGATGCTAACAAACTTTTTGTTGCCAAAAATGGAAGAACTGAACTTGGTTGACATGTGGTTTCAACAAGATGGCGCTACATGCCACACAGCTCGCGATTCTATGGCCATTTTGAGGGAAAACTTCGGAGAACAATTCATCTCAAGAAATGGACCGGTAAGTTGGCCACCAAGATCATGCGATTTGACGCCTTTAGACTATTTTTTGTGGGGCTACGTCAAGTCTAAAGTCTACAGAAATAAGCCAGCAACTATTCCAGCTTTGGAAGACAACATTTCCGAAGAAATTCGGGCTATTCCGGCCGAAATGCTCGAAAAAGTTGCCCAAAATTGGACTTTCCGAATGGACCACCTAAGACGCAGCCGCGGTCAACATTTAAATGAAATTATCTTCAAAAAGTAAATGTCATGGACCAATCTAACGTTTCAAATAAAGAACCGATGAGATTTTGCAAATTTTATGCGTTTTTTTTTTAAAAAAAAAGGTATCAAGCTCTTAAAAAATCACCCGGTATATATAGAGATGTAATTAAAAATTTAGGTTTTGGGTGATTTAATTATGCAATTAATAAACTTGATAAGTAGAATATGTTCAGTCTAACAGATAACCAAACTTCCAAAACATGCTGCATAACTGTAGGAGGTATACAAAAATCTCATATCTTTGCAATCATTTGGATGGGAGCTACTCGTTGTGGTGGTCCATTTTCTTCTTCTGGTACTTCCAAACATCGGACCAAAGGAAAATGCTTTTTTTCTTCCACTCGGACACAATAAACGAATTTTGTAATTAATATGAAACTACACAAGATTATTGCATTACATTTTTACACAACATAAGCATGATTAACCCAAAAATTAACTTTTTTTAGTTGTGACAGTCTCTTTGGTAAGTCAGTTATATACACATATACTTTTACATATTTATATGTATATATTAGGAATGTTGATCCCGGGATCCCGGCCTTTTTAAGGTCCGTAAATCTGCGATTTTCGGGATTTGTTATTTGCCCTGATGGCAATAATAGAAACTCCTTTGCTTGACCAGTATTGCTTATATTCCTTTTTTTTGTTTACTAATCAATATTTTTTTAAAAATGTCTAGCTCATTATACATATAACACTGCGCGATAGTAAATTTGAAACACAAATATCAATATATTCGCGAAACCATGGGCCAAATATAGTAAAATTGAATTTAAAGTTTTTCACTCTGACGGCAGTAATTCAAAATTGATTTAAAAAATTCAGAGAAATATGCTTAGAGAAGAAGTATGTGTATCAAATTTAAGAGGAAATCTTGTAGAAATTAAACAGATTCAAGTTTTTGATGCAGAAGATTGGTAAGTATTGAAAATGTCATTTTAAAATTGGATCCTTCAATTTTCGCAATATTTGTTTTTGAAAAAATTATATCGCACACCTAGATCTAACGAACAACTCAAATAAAATATATTGGCGAATTTTTTGCTTAAATCAATTCATCGGACTTACATCCAATAAAAGCGAATATTTCGTTCTTCATGATTATATACATTAACTAAAAAACTACTGTTAAACCTGTTTTTGTATTAATTGACCTGAATGTGTGCAATCCACAAGCAGTTATATTTCCCTCTATGAATTTTGAGTTAGCTCACTTTAGATCTTGGTGTGCGATATGTTAGGGATTTATTTATGCACGATAACATCCTCGAATTTCATCCTTCTAACTTTATCAGCTTCAAAAAATACCAATTCGTCCTTGTGAATCCAAAAATTTTTAATTTTTTCAAATTCTAAAGAAATGTCCTCTTGCATTTGGTACCCATATTTTTTATCTCCATTGCATTGAATTTCTTAAATTATTTTTGGAATCACGTATATCTTAAAAATTACAAAGTCCGTTAAAATAAATCCTGAAGGCAGAGAGAAAACATAAAAATGCCACTTTAAATAAAAAAGTAGGTTTCAAACCCATTTATTTATTATTCTCAAACAATATAAAAGCAATTTTTTCGATTCAACTTGTTGAAAAGTAATGAATATCTAAATCCCGGAATCGTGATAACGGCATCCCGAAAATCCCGCGGTCGGAAAAAACTGAAAAATGAACATCCCCAGTAAATACGTACGTACATACATAGGTTTATCGCAGCGTTTGAGCCAACCTTAATACTGACCCAACAGCTGCGACATAGCAACATCACCAGCCATCTCTGTTTCTGAGCCTTTATATGTTGTTTGTTGATTGCCACAGCTCGTTTACTTGCATTGTTTCCTAGCTGAGGATCTAAGGTTTTCACCTTTGGATGCAGCCATTTCGGCAAGCTTGATGTAACTAATTGATGCTTCAGGTAGAATGGTGATGCCGATGTTCCGATGGAATGGTTACCAGAACTCAGTAAGGTATTAAACATTGCACTAGGTGGCACATACTGGCATCTTTCAACATCAACTGCAGCAGTTACAATAATTAATGCAGGTTACCTCTTACAACTCCCACTCAGCGCATACTCGCAACAATTATTTAAATAACGATATGTGCATGTATGTGCAAATATGTACATATGTATGTTCGTACATACATTTTGGGTATGCAGTTTATTAAGCGGTTATTTTCATATACATACATACATATGCACATAGTAGGTACGGGTATTTCGACTGAATTTGGATGGCGACATTGGCGACAACAACAATTCAAGAGCGCCACCCGCCACCACTACTTGCGACATTTGTTTACTCGACTCGTACGGCAGGCATCCACGGAGGCGTTGCATTCAGCTTTACTAATTCCCTCATAAATTTTGCGTCATGCTAAATTCAACTTGGAAATTTTTTGAATAAAAATGAATAAGAGAATGTGTTTTTGATATGAAAAGAACCTAGTCGCACACAGTATGTATGTATGAACAGTTGCATGTATGCAAGTAAACATGCAAATATTTATTTCAACTCATATGTGCAAATCAGTTCTGCTGTTTTCGAAAGCTTTCCCTGCCCCACGACGCCTTCGTCTTCTTCGCTGAAGTTGCAATTAATTCAAGTCCTCTGCCCATGCACTCCGCTCCGACCTCTGCGTGGAAAGGTTGTTTACTTTGACGCTCTCAACTTTCTTCGCTAGCCGCGACGCTGGTTGTTGCTCGAAAACGAGTTATACTTAAATACATATGTGTCCATGCACGTACATTAGGGTGGTCCGAAAATGCATGTAGAAAAAATAGAGTCGGAATTTTAATGTTCTCACCCCTAGGATTGTTCTTTTTCGAAAAAATATATCCCATTTCTTTTTTATTTGAAATGAAAAAATAAATATAGGTCGGTCAAAGATATCAAAGTGGCCCATATTTTTGATATGGGGAAAAACTATTTTTCGTAAAAATGGTTTAGAATCCCTCAAAATCCATTTGTGTTAAAAATACATATTTTTTAATCGGCAAATTTTGTTACTCTTCAATAGAGAGTATATCTTCTCAGCAACTTTCAATAATGTTACCAAAGCAGGATTAAATAAAAAATTGGGCATTATTCCTTAAAGTCTCCTGAATAGAGATACTGTTTGTCGATTGAAAAATATAGATTTGCAAGGCTTTTATACCACTTCACTGAAAAATTTTTTTTCTCCCATATAAAATACATGCGAAACTTTGTACGCGACCGCTAAATAGTTTTTGATAAAAAAAACAAACAGGAGTATATTTTTTTCAATATAGAGCCCACCCTTTGTAGCATTAAAAATCTGATTATACATTCTTTGGACCACCCTAATGTATGTACAAGCATATGCCTCTATGTACTTCATGTAAATTTTCTCTTTTTTGCTCATGCAACTTATGTATATACAAAATTATTTGCGAAAACAAATATATAAAGAATAAAAATTGCAATAACAACACAAAAAATTCGTTGGAAAGTAAAACAAATTTAAATCACTGCTATACAGTGAAGAGAAAAAATATGGCTCTAACTGAATTTGAGTGATGTACAGTAAAGTTAAAATACCGTAAAAGGATTGTACAATTTTTTTAAAAACGTTTTGTGGTATGCACATATTTACATACATATGTACAATACCATCACCATCAGTGCGAGAGGTCGTATTTGAGTCATTTGACAGGAGAAGCATAAGCTTTTTAAATTAAAATAGAAGTGAAAGATGTCAATAAATTTAAAACTAACGGAATGTGTACAAAACGCATTGATAGCATTAATGAAGAATTTTACGTAAATATTTACATGGGTATTTAAAAAAAGTTGTGCTTCTTACAACAGAAATGGACTATAGGCCAAATTTACTTTATAGAAAAAATAGCTTCTGCGCTGTGCCATTTAAAGTCGACCTCTTTCTTAAACACACTTTTAATTTCTTCTAATATTTTGTGATCCGACGACGAAGTGCCTAACTGTGAAAGCCCACGATACTTTGGAGCTGATCGAGTAGACGATTGACCTATATATACGGTATCGACTGTGGACAAATTAATGTACATTAGCCTGTTTTACGGGCCAAGGCCAGACGACGTCTCTTGTGCTCAACACCAAGCCGCCAGTCCGTACTTGTGAACAGACTAACTCGGTGTATATGAGAAGTTAGACGGTTGGGACCGAAAGGATATCCAAAGAGCCTATAACGTAAGTAAAGTTTCATGTTTTCTTTTTTATTTCATTTATTTTAAGAATTGAAAAATTACAGAGGACAATCAAGCGTTGCTTCTCTGATCTCAGCTGGTCGTTTAAGAGCGTTGAGTCAATGGAAAACGACCTTTCGGCATCTACTAACGTTACTGGACAGAATTTAAAATTAGTCATTTCCAGTGGTGTAAGTGCATAGATAAAGTTGGCATTTTTTTACGATTATTAAAAATAATGTGATTTATATTACAGAAAGATAAGAATCCTTCATTTATTTTCCAAGCTGATTATTTTTAATCTCTTCAATAACAAAACTTTCTTCTTGTAGAGACAAAAACTTTGATTTGCAAATTGTATATCAAATCTGCTATAATATTGTTGGTAAACTTTAAGGTTGACGAATAAAATTATTGCAATTACATTCAGCTGTGTCAAGACAAGTACAGAGTTCCGTGGCTAATTATTAAGCTACGAGTAAGGTCACTAAGTGTTGTAAAATCTTTGTTGTACAATAAAGCTAGTTGTACAGTAATTTGAGCTCGTTTATTTAACAAACAACTGAAATGGACACTGTTTGGATTTGACCAATGGCGGATCGTGCAGAAGATGCTAAACGATTGAGGAAACTCTGAAACACACACTCTGTGAGCAACTATTCTTTAGCAGGTTGTGGATTGGTCTCCTGGCAGTAGGCTTTCTGGCGGCAGCTGCCGAAATAGGGTATAACAAAGCATTTCAGTTACATAAGTTGTGTAATTTGGCTATAGTTTTTCTGGTAACACTATGGACCATAATGGCCTTTGCGAAGCCGCACGGTAGCTAACAAGTTTAGCCTGCAGTATTCGTTCACTTTATTCAGTGGTGGACCTAGGGGGGGGGGTGTGATTTTGGGGGTTAAACTACGTGTCGGTCAGTGGCGGACCCACGGGCGGAGTTTTAATATGGCGCATGTGTATGTATAATATGGCGCCTATGTATTAAAACACCCCCCGTGGGTCCGCCACTGATTGACACGTAGTTTAACCCCCAAAACCCCCCGCTGGATCCGCCACTGACTTTATTATTCTGAAGTTCACAGCTAATGACACGTTAACAAACATACATATTTTATCTTTTATTATAAACAATTTTGGCTAAAAAGGTCTTCTCGTATCAACGCATATAAATTTCTAGAATATAATTTTTTCCTAGCGATAAGTAATTTTTAGTATACAATGTAAAATATATTCTATATAAACATACTTACTAGGTACAATACCTAATAATATGTATAATACTCTTTTTATTTCAGGTATGTATCCCATGGATTTTATGAAATCAAATAAAATATATCGGTTTATGGGTAAGTTGTTTTGTCTAACTAGCAAAATGAGAGAGGTAGGGAGAAAAAGTCTTGTGTGGTTTTCTTATTCTTCTTGATTGGCGCTGTAACTGCCTAAGCTGAGTCCAACAAATCACGTCAGTTGTTTTAAACTGACGCCAATTGGAAATGCCAAGCCATTCACTATCTGCTCTTTCCATCGCAGTGGAGGCCTTCCTCTTCCTCTATTATCAGCAGAACGGCCCACGTTGAAAACGGAAGCTCTGACTGTTTGAGTGATGACAGGAGATACTTATTGATGTTCCGATTCCAGTGCTTAAAAGTATATACTCGAGTATCTCTACCAAGTACCGAGTATTTTTTGTACTTAGATACGCGTGTACAAGT
>NW_016160291.1:0-66941 GCF_001687245.7 Rhagoletis zephyria
TAAGCATGTTGCAAGCACACTTGAGCCATGTGGCTGCCAAGATGTTTTTGTCGGTGAAGACGCCCAGATGATGGGCGTTCGCTAATCAAGTTGAGAGTAAAAGCTACGATGCCAGCTGGCGTTGTTGTTGTTGCTGGCACAATTCATGAACTGATTATTATTACACTTTGCTATTTCCCGCTTGTTAATTAATGTTGGCATTTTTTGTTGCTACACTTGAAGATGTTTTGCTTCGGTTTTGTTTTCCTATTTGCATAATCCCATCCAAGTAATTACCGCTGTCAGCTCAAATTAACTGCTGGTAGCTAAGTACGTGTATACAATGTAGAACGTTTTGAAGTTTGACTCAACATGCCGGGCTAACAATTTAATATATTTACTTATCTACCTGAAACACTCAAACTACAGCTTGCCTTCTACTTTAATTGTGTATGAGAGCGGTAAAATGTCCTTATTCGGGATCTTGCGAGTATGGGTATACTTATAAAAATTGTAATCGATTAGTCAAGCGCACAGCGATTAAGTTCGTTCCATATAACATTTCTTATATAGTATTTTTTTAAATTTAAATGCCCAGTGGAGAATTGGCTTTAGTAGTTTTATTCATACAAGCAGTGCCGTTTTGTATGCGAATAGATTGCTGAACACTGATTTGAGTCGGAGTTAAAGCGTTGCCGGTATAACATTTAGCGATTACAATGTTGGCAGTTTTATCGATAACAGCTGAAAGATATATGTACCTACAACGGTGTTAATCTATAGCTATATAAAAATATTATTTGTTAATGATATGCCTAAATACATCCAAATTGACCAAATTATCGATAATGAAACAAATTGACACAGATATCCTTGAAGGAACCAGTGCTAGCATCGACGTAAATTATTTAATAAATAACTCAATATGAAAGTAAAAAATGACAATTAATATTAATTTCAAATTGGGATCGAAGTGTAATTTGGGCCTAAGTGTTTCCGAAATACAAAAAAGAAAGAATCCCAAAAAGCTCAAAATAAATCCAAATGTTCCCCCAAAAATATTAAAATCGTTCAGATTCCAAAATATCACGAAAATTTCCGGAAAAGTTGTTAGAAATATATTACGAAGAATTCGGAACGCTCCTAAGAATTTTCTAGAAGCCTCGAAATTCCGAAAGAAATGCTAAAAAAATTTGCAAACATCTCGAAACTCACGTAAACCAAAACAGGAAGTGTTGCAAAAAGTTTCGAAAAATCAAGAATGAAAAGACAAAATGTATATGGCTGCCTCCAAAATAAAAAGGGAAGATGCAGCTTTCACATCAAATCAAATAAATATTTTTTGTTTACAGTGGCTGAGCTAACTTTGATCAGACTTATTTAATACTCTAATTTTGTGGAAAGGTCATATATAAATAGTCGATCTAGATTTTGGTTCCATATTCCAGGGGAATTTCTGATTCAAACGCCATATTTTGCTTATTGGAGATTTCCTAAATGTGATATTTCTCGCATTTCTGTTGTTCGCATTTTCTGACAAACGTGTAATTTTGAGTTGTCTTTAACTAACTTTAACGGTTAGCCTTACTCTCGGCCACAGGATCAAAAACAACCTTTATTCCACATAAAGGCATTGTTGTTCAGACGGTTCGAGGATAGAGAGCTGAGAGAAACACGGTTACACTCTCGCTTAATCTCGGTTGCTTGTGTCAACGATCTACTGTATAATTTTAGCGGAGGCTTCTATAGAAATAGACCTATCCTATTCAGAACTCAGCACATAAAAGAAATGGGTAAGAAGGCATCAGTGAATAGAGATCGAGAGGGCTCGATTAATTTGTGAAATCTTATGAAACTATGCCTAAAGCTGGATTTCTAATAGGTATTAAATGGTAAAAATCGTTATGACAAAGTTGGTCATTAAAAAATTATCATCTTATTGCGTATACAAAATATGCAGTTCATTTCCACATGGCACATTTTGTTTTTAATGCCTAGCGGAAATTTCGCTTTGAGGCTTTGGAAAGAGTCAATTGCTGTTCTTATATAATTATTTAAGAAAATTTTAAGAGATGCCGATTGGAACCCTGGAAACTTTGCCTTTCTAAGAAATACTTGGAAATATGTATCTGCGTAATCGTACATACTTCTATACATAAGTTTACAAGAGGGCACAACCTGCACAAGTAGCTAAATTTGGGCAAGGGTCTTAATAGGATAAAAAATAGCGAGAATTTACATGATTAGTATTACCTTAATCTCAGGTATATGGAGAGCGATTTGGCGAGTGGCCTTCACAATGTCCATATAGGAAATTCTACTTAGTAAATTTATCTGAATTGGAATACTATTTCTGCCTTGAAAATTTATTTTTATGAGGACCAGATAAAATTTTAAAGTCAACACTTTCTCACTAAAATTCCGGATGCCCGATTTGATCTATAATAGCTAATCACAATTTATAGAACCTTTCACTTAGGCTTAAATTAAGGCTACAATCGTTGGAACACCTTCCAAATCGATTACTACCTCCTCAAATAACATCCCTGCACCTTGATCCTGAGGTCACTTATAGTAAATGGTTGGACAGAAAAAAGCAGATTTTGGCAAAGTTTTTTTGCACAATTTCCCAGCATGTTTGTTATTGTTCAATAAATGACTATAAGTAACCACAAGAGGGATGTTATTTGAGGAGGTAGTAATCGATTTGGAAGGTGTTCCAGCATTTGTTTCTTTCCTAGAGCTTCATAAATAATGCAAAACACCCGATTTTTTGACACTTGTCCCTTTATTTGCCCTGGCTGATTTATTACAATTCAATCAGTTGTCTATTTAATAGTCATTCAATTTCTATAAATCTTCGTTCTTCGCAGTCACTAAGTTATTTGTCGGCTGTGAGCGGCGTGCCCGCAAGCAAGTGCAAACCTTGTTGTTTTTTCTTCGGCATGCGTTTTTCTCACTTCACTTTAAATTACTTTTAAATACGTTTGACATTTTCGTTTAAAAATTCATTTCCTTTTCTCCATCAGCCACTAATACAAATATCCTATTTATTTTTCCTCTGGCCACTGCATTTGAAACGAAAGCAAAGGAAAATAACATTTTTTTTTTTTTTAAGTAAATAAAGCAAATAACAGTTGTGTCTTGCGGGCTATTTGCGTTGCTGTGAATTGAATTTTTTCGCACATAAATAATGCACTCTCTGCCTGTCGCCACTTTAATAGCCTTTTCCTGTCCAAAAAGCTGCTCTGCTGCGGCCTTGCTGTGGAAATCGCCTGGCAGTTTTTACTTGATTCTTATTTATGCATACATACACACACACACATACACACACACCCAACAATGAGTGTATTTATGTGTAACACACATGCATACGGACATCTTTTGCTCTGCCTTTTCCGGCTTTTCGCTTGCACACTGAAGTTTACAGCCAAGTGGCAACCTCTGCTTGCCATTTTGGGTTCAGTTTTTCCAAGTCGACAATGGCTTTTGTTCCAGCACACACTCACATTTGGCCAAAACTAACGAATAAAGCAATAAAAATGTCTAATGTCTAAATGTGGCAAGCGTGAATGGGGAAACAGCCAAATAAAAAAATTAAAACGTTTTAGAGCGCACAGAGTATTTTCGGCCAATGTTTGTGGGCCTCGGTGTTTTCTTTCCGGACAATGGTAAAGCTTGCTTCAACTGCCACCTTTTGCCTTTGCTTATTTGTTGTTATTGTTCTTGTTGCATCTTCGTGTGCATGTCTCCACAAAATATTGTATTTCGTGATAATGGAACAAAATGGATTACAAACATACACACACACACACACACACACACATCAGGCGGAAAGACACCAAAAGGGGGTACAGCCAAAACAAATGGACAAGAAGCCGCTGGCCAGCCGCATGCACATACATACTCACTCACACATACGCCATCTAAATACACAAAAAAAATCACTTTCATACAAAGTGAGACACTTAGAAGAGTGTCTTTTGGCGCAATGGCAACAGACACTCTCGGCTAAGCCAACAGCATTTGGGTTTGTGGCAATTGAGGCAGTGGCGGCTCACTTCCTGTTTTCTCGCTTCCTGTGGCAAATTCTAGTCACTTTGTGTTGCGCTGTGCTGCATTGTTGTTGTCGCAGTTTTCATGAATGGTGTGTGTTCTCATTCCTTCTTTGACAGCAGCAAAGAATTGTGTATTTTATTTCTCACAATTCTTTAATTTTCAGCTTCCTCAGCCGCAGGGCATTCCCCACCTCCCATATCAGCTTCATTTATTTTATTTGCTTTATATTCTTACGCCTTTGCGATGGCAGTCAGATGTACTCATATACATACATACATGTGTGTTCTTGTGTGAGTAAATGTGTATATGTGCTCTGTGCACTTACTCTTATTTGTATGTCTAATAAGCGAGTAGTGTTTGCTATTTGTTACAAAAAGGATTTCTGACTGCCTTTGGCCAACAGTTGGCAAACCATGCGAATGTTGGCAGGGTGTGCGTGTCGTATGAGTAAAATAGTTTGTATACGATATTTAGGAAAAAATATACATATATACATATATACGGATATATGTATAGGCTAAGTTCTATATAAGGGGTATTCTCGAAATCTTGCATAGCACGGATTGCATTTCCTCTCATCTTGCTCACTTCATTTTTTTTCTTTTTCTTGTTATTGCATTTGATACAGAATTTCGTTGCTTGCTATGTACCTATGCATGCTACCACTTTGCAATGGCTAGAGTAGAGTATTTTTGCATTTCGTACAATCCGTGCAATGTGCCAGACTTCGAGAATAAACCTCTTATTTTTCTAGTTTGCAAAGCTTGCGAAAAACTGAAATTGTTACAGTTCGACTGCCAAGACTCATGCCTTCTTTTTATGGTAAACTATGAAAAATTAAATGAAGAATTTTAAAACAATTTGTTTAAATTTAATTTTCCCTTTTAGAAGGCTATGGAAAAGCTATGTTTTTAATTTAATATTTATCAATGAAATACAAGTTTACATTTGCACTACTACTGCAATATTTGTAGGAATTCAGACTAGATTTTTCGTTGTACATAAATATCAGACCATTTAGATGGGCATACACAATTTTAACTGCTGGACATTCTGTGCTTCCTTAACTAAGATTGCTTAGAGAATAGAAATTGCTCTGACTTGATAAGTCTTTAGGATGTGTAAATATTATGCCCCTGGATTACTCAGGAAGTATTGGGATAGGTTTTGGAAAAGGAAAAGCCACTTCTTGTTCGGGTGAATTAATAACACTGTGCGACAGCCGAAACCTGCTTGGATTTTGTCAACATTTTCTGTGGTAAAACACTCGATGGATTTGCAAAAGTAGCTCGTATTTTTTATTTTATGAAATACTAAAGTTTTCATGTCCAGGCCTAAGTATTTTTCAAAAAGATGGAAAAAATGGTTAAAATAAAAGTCTGAGCGAAATTAAAGGTTACGACATATATATTAAAATTTCATGGGAAATATTTCCGTAGAACATTTTAACCCTTAAGCTCTCGCCTAAAAGGGTCGTATTGACCCTTAGTTCAGGAAGGTCGTTAGGGGGATTGATATATTCTACAAAATTATTCTACGGAAAATTCTACTGGGCCAAAACTTCATGCCACCAACGTAAAAGTTTCTATAAAATTAAAACAAATCATTAACCCAAGTACCTTCTCAAAGTTTTCGAAAGAGCTCTCCAACATAAGGTGAGGAGCGGCTTCGGCTACGCCAATAATGCCGGCTATTGTCGAAAGGTCGGTTCGGTCGAAAAGTTCACCTTCGGTTGGCGTTTCTTAAGAATAATAAATTTTTAAGTGAACAAAATTTACTAAACTTTAAGCCAAATGGACAGATTCCACTTATGCTCTTTATGTACACTTCTTCTTTGCAAATAAAAAAAGAGAAACAAAACCTTTTGAACCAAAAAAATGCAGCTATGTGCAAGTTGAGTGGTGACTGCATGTGCCTGCTTAGCAATAAATTAAGCACAACAACAATTGTGTGCAATAATTTTCATTTCGTTTGTTTCTTTGGCTGTACAAAACATGCAATTCTCGCTCAAGAGGGAAAATACAGTTGTGCGGGAGGAAAGCATAAACTTACAGTCTAACAGAAAGATGCTGCCGTAGCTGAGAAAACATTTTTCGAGTTTATTTATTACCATGGTATACATATTTAGTGAACACAGTCAGCGCAGTGCACACATATCAACGAATAAAAAAATATAGTTAGCTCCATTGCAAGGGTTAAGGCTTAGTGGAGAGGTGGAGAGGTGAAGCAGGCGTGGAAAAGCGTTATTTAAATGCGAATAAAATATAACTTACAACAAACTAAAAGCACATTGTACATTTCTACTTATATGTAAGTACACATATGCATGTGTGTATGTAAGTATGTAAGTGTAGGCGTGTACATGTGTTCGCCGCTGGTAAAACAAATTAAAATAGCATTGCAGTATATTGTTACAAATCCTTTGAATAAATAAATAATGCGCTAACGGAAATGAGAGCGCTAATAATGGCGCACAGCAAATCCTGTAGTTTTCGTTGTTGCCATATGCCGATTAAAACACACACACACACACACACACAAATACACGCAATGTGCAAAATCAGCAATTCAAACAAAGAAAGTAATTCGATGAGGCTTGTAAACAGACTTTTTTACAACTTAATTTTGCATATTAAATTAAATTAATAATATGTAAACTCTAATTAAATATTCAAGCGCATTAATTTCATTCGCCAAACACACACCCAAACGGTAATAAAGTAAACGCAAAAGCGCCGTTAAAAATAAAACTACGGCTAACAAGTCACAACATAAAAATTGTGAATATTTTAATTGTGGAGTCTTTTGAATTCGTTGTTTTTTCACAATCGTCACAAATTATTGCTGCCGTTTTTGCGGTCGCATTTGTTCAACTGTCAAGTCGTCCAAATGAGGCATAGGCACACGACACACCCAAACCGGAAAGGTCAAAGGGGAAAATTGCAATTTTAATGTTGTTGAATTGAAAATGGAATTCAATTAAAATATTTAGCAGCACTCACTTATCTCAGTGGCCATCATCTTTTGACGCCTACTCGTTGCTGCCGGTGTGTTTATGTGCCTATGTGGATGTGGCTTAGTTTGTAATTTAATGTTAAATTGAGTAGAGCAAGCAAAAACAATGCCCTTATTTGTGAGCATGTATTTTGAAAGGGAAACCGCAAATTAACAAACCAGAAAAAAGCAAAAGTTTTTCAATGCAAATCCAACCGATAATTATTGATGAACACGTGAAAAAAAAGTTGCACAGTGTTGAAATCGAAATGAGTTATATCTATGTATGTCAATGGGCCGCAAATCGACTGGAGTTGACATAGTGCACGAGGCACTACACTTCAGAGAGAAGTGGCATGAAGTGTGATTCCACGCGTGAGTGGCATTGCTCGAATTAATTTCGTAGAATGCATGGCATGAAATTTTAATACAAATTAATGCGGTTTTTGAGTTTTTTCTTTCATTAGCTTAATAGCTAATGAATCGGAAAATAAACAAATAATAAATGAAGGGATGGTTAAAATTTATCTACAAAACAAAGATAGTATTTGTACGAATATTTATATGTATACTTCTATACCAATTATATTAAGAGAGGTGGCATCTTTTTATAAGAGGTGATCTCGCGAACGGCTGTAGCGATTTTTTTGAAATAGGCTTTTTTGGTTGTAGGCACCGCATATTTCTGGAAGCATTTGTGGTAGAGTCCTGGAACTTGGCATGAAGATTTTGAAATCAACCCCATACTCTTGGAGAAAAGTGGGGGCTATGGCGCATTCCAAACACACTGAAACCTATCTGTAAATACATATATAATTCTTCGGTACATGTGTTTGGGAGTGAACTTCTCGTAAACGACCGAAATTACTTTAGTAAAATTTATGTCCTAAAGGCCCTGTATAGCTTAGGTTCACAACATAAAACGCCAGGTGGTGCTGGAGTCGAGTTATTATTAAAATCGTATTTATGATCTAATTTGGCTTGTATTCAAAATGTGTATTGGTGACGTGAAGGGAAATATTTCTGCGAATAAAACTACTCGCCAGGTGGCTTGGAGTCTAATTTTTACTAAAAATTGAATTTATGGTCCGATTTGCTTCATAATCGAGATGTATATTCGTAACGGTAGGGGCAAAACTATTAAAAAAAGACCCGACAGGTGGCTCTGGAGTCGAGATATTGCTAAAAATCGGCAAGTGTAGGCACTCGGAGACACCAGGGATCAAAATCAACTTACCGCAATTAAATCTACCACAATAACCATAGCGGAAGTTGCTTTACGGCTACTAAACAAAATACAGACAATTGATTGATGAATGCCTACAAATTCAGTTGTAAGATATTTATGGTATTTAGTCTGAAATAAGTCTGTGGACCAATGATGTTCTCCTATTTTGAAATTGCCACCACCTTTTCTATACTATATCACTATCGAGCCGGATTATTGTTGTCGCAAGAACTTCTTCACGCCCATAACGCTTTCGTTAGGTTATTCGAGACGGCAATGGAGGATATGCTTTCTGACGACCACAAAAACAAACGTGAACGTGAATTGTGGTGAAAATGTTGTACCAAATGTTTGAATAAAGATATAAATTTTGGCCGGAACAAAGTTCGCCGGGTCAGCTAGTATAAAACGTTATGTTCAAAAATATAAAAATTGATTAGCAAGTATTTTTCGTGATATCTAGTGGGTTATTTGTAAAATGTTTATTATTTAGACGACACCTGGTTTGGAAGTTTGAAAGTTTTCCTCTACGAAGGACGATTGTCGGCGTCATTTTAACGTTCTAACAACACTAAATCAGTACGAAGTTCGTTTATAGCCCCCAAGACACTACAGTGTCCGGTAGTCAGAAGGAACTGCTCAGGGCAGGCTTGCGGGTGAATAACCTTCTCTCACTTCACCGTTCATTTTTGAGTCGTCTGTGAAAATTACTATACTACCGGGTGGAATATAAAAGTTGTCTGACCATTTTAATTATTTATTTTGTATATGTATACATACATATGTATGCGTCGACATCAAGACAGGCATCGAATTTCTACCTCCATCTTCCCCATTCATATTTTATGCAGCCCCATATTCGGCAAGTATTTGCTTGGCTGCGGTTCTTGCTATCAGTGGTGGTTGTAGAATAGTCTGGCCTACAGATCGGCCGAGGACAACAGCCGCTAACCAGGGGGCTTAATTACTGCCTTGTAAAAAACGGGTTACAACCTTAGTCCTTAGACTTAGCGTTGCGTTGATCTGTGTGCCGGAGTCACTATACTTGCTGATTTCTACACAGGACACAGGCCAAGGAATTGGGTGCTTATGCGGCCTAAATGTGACTGAGTAAATCATATGTCCCGCCGCAGCTGTAGTTCACTGTAAGCAAAATAAAGAAGGAATTAGCGTGCCTTCTTCTTCTACTGCAGATCCTCGACCTCGAACTTTCGTCTCTCTGCCTGAAGCACGCTCTTCGTTTCTGGCGTTAAATTCGCCAAACACAATAATAACATCGTCAGGGCAACGCTCATGTGCTGCTTGTAGGCGCTCGTAGATTTGATCTTCTGGAATGGGGAAAAAGTTAGGCTGATGTTGTTGGGTTTCACTTTAATGCGAAATTCGGCAGCTGATAGCGGTGTCAGTATTTTATTTGACAAGCACAACCAGGAATTTGTAGAAGCACGTTCCTTGTAAAGAGCCCGGATATTTCAGATGCTTATCCATATATTTATGTAATCGAGGTTCATCAATTTTGTCTGCGTTTATTATCCAGTTTAAACAATGCAAATGTGCACTTTTTGTTTTTGAATTATCTTTTAAGAAAACGCTGCTATTTGCACAAAGCACTACAAAGGCCAGTGAAATATTTGCTTTTGCGCAAATTTCGGAGTGAATTTGCAACTGCAGAGCTGTACAAAGGAGCAAGGAAATTGGAAGGAGGTATGAAATTGAGAAAATTGAAAGCAACAGCTACACTAGCAGATAAAGCAAAATAAAAAAAAAACGTTTCTGAAAGCCAAGTATTCGCCACCGCAATCCAAGCGACCAGTGCGCAAACATACATACATACATACACACATATCTATCCATGTTGCCTGTTGCTTTTGCTCGCGCTTGCGGCAAGGTTAGCTAACAATGTGCAACAACCTTAAAAGTGCCATGTAAGTGGGTTAAAAAATGTGTAATGGATTTCTTTGTCACTTCCCATACATTCGCCAACTTTTTCCTCTTCCCTTAACGAAACGAGTTGCAACATTCCGCTGTCACATATCCGCCACGAGCACTTCCTCCGTTGCTTTTGCTGGCCACACTGTGTGCTGATTTTCGTTGCTTTGTAAAAATTTTAGTACTGTTTGTGCATTGTTGTTGTTTTCCAATGAATCCCTCTACATTGCAAAATACCTGCAATGCAAAAACAGCGCAGGATAAAATAAATAAAAATGTTGCATATTACTTCGAATTTCGAAAAGCATTCACTTACACATACCCGCATGCATTTGTATGTACGTCTGTGAGCGCCTTTATCCTTTTGTCACTTTTTCTCTACACCCGTGTGAGCCAATCGCATTGTCATTGTTGCTACTTTTTTGGTTTTTGTTTTTATTGTTTTTTTTTTTTTTTGAAATTCTAGCTGCCTTGCAGAAACCGTCGTTGTTTGTTTTTGTTGTGTTGCCTATTGCGCGCTTGTTGCTTAGCTGACTAGTTATTATAATTCTACAATACTATGGTTGCTATAATTGTTGTTGTAGTTTTTTTTTTGCTATTGTTTTTTCAGTTGCTGCTGCCGGCAAGCATCTCCCGTAACGGAAATCCATAAAAATAGAATGATTGTGATTTTTCCATTTCCAAAGTCGCTGCAATCCGATGCATTGAGCCACATATTAATTTATATGGCTTTTGTGTGTATGAATATTTGTGTATGTGTGTGTGTGTGTGTGTGTGTGCATATCACCTTCAGTGTCTTGCTTGTAATTGTGCGCTTTCGCATGCTGGGGTATGCCTACCCCTTTTGCTCGTCAACCCCTACGGCGTCGCATTGCCATTTATTATTGCTTTCTGGCTTTGCTTCTGCTCTGGCACCTGCCATTTGCCGATTCATTGCCAAGCCCCTCCCCTCCCCCCCTCACTTTGTTTTTCAATCCGCTATTCACTGTTCGTTATCATTTTGCATAGTCATATATCTCGTCGATGTGCTGCTCTGGTCCATTCACATATTGCTTTCGTACATCTTTACACGTTTTATCCTCGCATGCGTCGCTTTGGCACAGGGGCGCTGTGAAGCATTTGGACTTCTTCGCAGTCGCCGTTCAGTTTTACCCTCCACATTCCGTGCACTATTCTTTGTATTCACTATTCACAGTTCTTTGTTTTTGGAAGTTTTTTTTCTTTCTTGTTACTACCTTTTTTGTTGCCTTCGCGTTAGTCAATGTAGAAGTTGAGCATTTTAATTGCGTACGTTTGCGTGCTTTGTACTACGCTCCTGACGAGATGTGTATGTGTGTATGTGTGTGTGTGTGGACGTGCGATTTTATCCTTTCACATACGATACAATTTACTGTGCAGTTTTAGACTTTAAATTGCTTATCTTTCTGCTTCCTGTTGCGTCCATTTTTATTATTTTCAGTTTTCATTGTTTCTTCAACCATAGGAAGCAAATAAATATTCTTTTTTTGTGGGCCATAAAACAATGATATCGGAATAATCCTAATGGGCTTGGAATTTAATTGTAAACCAGCAGCAGGCAACAGGAAGTACAAAACGGAAATGATGTAAGAGCTTTTATTCCTAGGTTTGATTAAAACACAATAATGTAGAGGTTTTTAATGCAGGCTGATAAAACAGCTGCGATTGGAGGCAAAAGTTACTATACGGCCTTACAGAGAAGATAAAACCATTATTCGTGGTGAAAGAAGCTTTCACTTGTCCTAAGAAAGTAGCACACTTTTTTTATTTTATAACTACTAAATCTTCTTAATGGAAGTAATTGTTCATATTGTACAAAAATAATACCTAAATTATTGTAAACAGATTCATATTTTGCACCACTAAATGCAGACTTTGCGACCCTATGTATTTCAAATAATTCAAACTCAACTCAACTCAACTCAACTCAACTCAACTCAACTCAACTCAACTCAACTCAACTCAACTCAACTCAACTCAACTCTCAAAAATCCTGTTGTAAAATCCGCCACTGTTTCAAGTTTCGTGAATCTTTCGAATTCGTAATAGACAAATATTGTTAAATGTTTGTTATTTTAAAGCTTCTTATTAAAATAAAAATTTGCACAATTTCTCAAAATCAAAGTTTAATGAGAAGAGCATGGTATTACCAAACCTCACTGCACAGTGTAATTATGGCTGCCCACGCATATCCCGTCTGCTGATCGTAGCAAAGCATAAATGTGATAATAATGATTGACGATAAAAGCGTAATCTCCCGGCCTTAAGGCAACGGATTTTACCGTTGTCTTCCACGACAACCTTAATGCCCCTTCACCATTGGCGTTTGGGCCACTATCGCGTACCCATTGCAGCTGTTGAAAGCAAATAAAAATTTCATTACACCAATATTTGGTCAGGTGTTTGAACGGCAGCCGCTAGGAGTCGCAGATTCGCATTCACCTCGGAAAATCCTGCAAGCTCACAGACAGCAAACAGGCAGACGGGCAGTGCGGCAGACAAGCACTTAGCACGCCTGCCTCCATGTTCTTCTCATTTCGCTTTCGCTTAAGCCAACAATTTTCTGCAACTTTAATGCCAACGATATTTTAATCGTAGAGAGAGCAGCAATTTCTATGCGTAGCTGCGCTTCTTTTTATTGTCTTCTTCTTCTTCTTCTTCTCCTGAGTGGTATTTCATGTGAAATGTAAATTGCGCTTCCATGTCTAGCAATGCGTTTCAGTGTTATTTTTAATTTTCTGGATTAATTTTCATTTAGGCACGTCAACTGGCAATATTTCTTTTCGCAATGCTGCCGAGAATTTCTCCTGCAGCTAGGGGTGCCCTGCTCTCGCTTACTCAAGAATCTTTTCTAACAGATTTTTTTCTGGTAATTTGCCTTAAGTGCTTTTACTTTTTTTCTATTTTCTCCTGCTTAGCAATTCCTAAAGATGTTCTTAAGCTTCATGGGTGTCGCTGCTCTGCCCTCACTGTTCTGTCTACTTGAATTTAGTTTATAAATTTATGGCTTGCCTGCTATAAGTACTTGACTACATTCGACTTTTGTTCAGTTTAGTCTATACGTGCTCTGGACATTGGCTTTGCCTTGCTGGCTGCTTGTTTAACCTGTATTGACCTCATCGCGATTGCTGATTAATCTAACAAATTGCTACAACCAACAACAACTATTACGCGTACGAATTTAATTCGCTGCTTTAACCGAATATACGTTGGATGGTTTTGATTTGCCTGCGGCCGTGGGACATGCGATTTAAATGGATTGCACAATTTTCTCTTATAGTGCATATACTTAGCTCATGGATGCAAGTAGCTTGAGTTTCCTCGCAACTGGCTATGCCTGCTTATTTGTTGTATAACGGAGGCGCTTTAAATTCAGCCTAAGGGCCATTTGTCTCATTCGCTGGCTGGAAAACCAGGAATTTCGCCTGGCATTTATGACAAAAAAACATTTTGATTTTAGGTTCTACCAATGTTGGCTCTTTTGAACCCCTTCCTTAAAAATACAGCACGTTAGGCTTGACCCAACAGGGTAGCTCAGCATTTACGAAAATACCTTTGACAATGGAGAGCGGCAGGTCGATTACCTGATGCCATCATCGAAATAATCACAAACCATCCTGGATATCTCCTGACAGAATTATAAAAAGTTGAAGTTAATTACAAATGAACTTGTCATTTGAATGCCCCTTTGTATAAATGACTAAGCAGTAATTATTACGAGCAACGAACGCTTGATGCCAAGAAGTCACAGTCACAAGCGAAAGTTGAGAAACTTGGCAGCTGACTAACGATTCAGCTTAATCAGGTTATTTTTTTCTATTGGCCAGACAATAATCTCCTTTTTTCTTCACAGAAATAACTGAAAAGGAGGTGGTGCAGCGCGGCTTCTGTAGAGAAATGTACAGTTAACATGTGTTCGATCGTAATGACGGCAATAATCAGTAAACCCCTGGAGAACAAAAGCGAAGAGAGCGGCTAAAAGACGTGAGTGCCTTCAAAGCCGGAGTTAGTTCATAAAATTACCATAGTAAGTACAAGCCCTCCGCGTTATAAAAGCTGTCAATAAACTAAACTAAATATAAGCCGATAGTCTTCAGAGGTAGTTCTTTGTGGCCACCGTTGGCTGATAAGTCCTGGATCCACAGCAATATCAACATCAAACCCATACAAATTGATAAATATCCTCAAACTCAAAAAACTTCGCCAATTGCTTGTATCCTTTGCGAGTTTACGTCAGTTGTACATACAGGCCCAGCCTTCACCCTGTTCGTGGGCGTGGTTTATTTCGTTGTCCACCCACTATTTTTCTGAAACAAAGAAAGGCATAGGTGAAATCCTACAATCCATACGCAAGGGTCTACCTAACTGAGATCGATAAATGAAAAAAGATGCAAAGGTAATCATCTAACCGCACTACAATTCGTTCCTCACTAACCCATACAAACTCAAAGCTTTGTCCTTGACTACACTTCAGCTTCTAACAAAATATTATAAATATGAGTATGGGTTTCTTATAGATTTAGTTCCTCATAATTTCATTGTACCAAACAAAACAATTGGCACTTTTCATATTTTTATAGTTCCCTCTTTGTCATATTAGTCAAATGCTTTGTTTGTAGATAGGCTCCCCTGGCAGCTGTGATTCGAACCATGGTTTCAGTTTTGATAAGCCAATACTCTCTCGCTGTGCTAATGCCGCGCCTGAAATTTCATTGATTAAGTGCGTAGGTATATCATTAAATCGGTAATAGTACCCGTTACAGATAAGTCGAGACTTATTGATCTCCAGTAATGCCCGTATGAGACAAGTTGCGACTAATTAATGCCAAATTGTATTCAATTGAGAGTAATCTCGGAATATGTACTCTTTTTAGAGATTAGTCGCACAATTTTTTTGCAGGAATACTTTATACCAGCGATGGGCAGAGAGAGCTTTTACTCTGCATCCACCTATACAAAATGTATAGAAAGCTTAAAAGAGCTTTGACCGCGGGCAATGTAGTGCCCATCAGTGCTTTATACACATNTATACAAAATGTATAGAAAGCTTAAAAGAGCTTTGCCCGCGGGCAATGCAGTGCCCATCAGTACTTTATACACACTAACAATTATCCAATAGCCCTGCAGAGTTTTTATCTAACAACAAACTAGTTTACTTGTAGTGAAATGTGTACCATGTCTAGCTTAAAAAAAAAAAATATATATATATATATAAAATTTTGTCTGTGCTGGCGAAATCGATAACCGGGCGGCTCGAATACGGTGCCGAACCATTAAATCATTTTCATAGCCAAAAACTCCCACCCTTTTCTTAGTATCCGTTGCAATGTTTGCATAGCCTACATAGCTGGCGATGACAGTGTGGAGGGGCAAGAGGCAGTAGCTGTTCAAGTGCTTGTAGAGTTGTTTTTTTTTTGGTTTTGTCTTCAACACATACCTCTCTTCTAAATGACTGTACGCTGCGTGAAGTGTTCGCCTTGGACGTGAAATATCGAAGTGTTCACTGCCGCGCTACCCTACACTGCGCCACTCATAGCTAACTGCCAGCTTCCGTCGTCGTCATCGTCTTGGCAAGACAAAATATTTTCATCTTAATTACAAATGCACGCAACAAAATTGAATAAAATGAATTAATAAAAGAATGCCTATGCAATATGATATGCGTGAATGCGTGAATACACGAATGAGCGTCAGAGTGATACTCATAGATTGGGTGTGGGTGTGTGTGTGTGCGTGTGTGTGTGGCTGCAACAAAATAATTGAAGACGAGTAAAAGAAGCAGTTAAAATGGCATGAAAATTAATTAATTTCAACGCTAGATATGTACACNAATAATTGAAGACGAGTAAAAGAAGCAGTTAAAATGGCATGAAAATTAATTAATTTCAATGCGAGATATGTACACCTATGTAACTCTTGTATGATTGCTTCTTGTGTGTGTGTGTGTGTGTGTGTGTGTGTGAGCGGTGAAAAGAGTGCGAATGGNTGTGTGTGTGTGTGTGTGTGGCTGCAACAAAATAATTGAAGACGAGTAAAAGAAGCAGTTAAAATGGCATGAAAATTAATTAATTTCAATGCGAGATATGTACACCTATGTAACTCTTGTATGATTGCTTCTTGTGTGTGTGTGTGTGTGTGTGTGTGTGAGAGCGGTGAAAAGAGTGCGTATGACAAGGACATACATAAGTGTGATGATGTGGCTGATGGATGATTGCCTAGTAGAGAAATCTACGTCAATTACTGCTTCTTGGATTTCTAAAAAGATGAGTGCTCAGAAAATGGTGCTAGGCAACAGTGAAAACTGTGGGCATTGATACATATGCACACACATACATACATACTCGAACATATCATATAACACTTAAATCTCTGAGCTCTTGTTTTCATGGAACAAAGTTTCAGACTGCGGCATAGGCGTTCTTCTTTTAAGTAATTAAAACCGTTGTTCGTTGCGACCTAATCTCATGTATTTACGATTTATGCACATCATTATATACTTTAAGTATGTATGTATGTATTTGTAAATGCAGACATGTGTGAATTGCCATACTTATTTTTAACATAATTGCTTATGACTGTGGTACATACGGAGAAGATTAACTAGTAAATTAGAATCTTAATTTTAGACATTTTTTACAGTGGGAACGAAGATCGAAAATCTCAAAGAGAAATATATAGCAACTGCTGGAGCCGACGGACTACGCAATTTGGTAGAATGAACTTATACCTTTAGGGATGTACGCGAGCATTTTTCAAGAGGAAGTCTTCGTAATTAGTCTATGAGGCATTCCACACTATTTCAATTGGTGAAAAACTACTTTTGCTCGATTTTCGGATATATTGCAGAGGAGGTCCTAAAGTGTTTGTAAACGCAAAAAAAACAACCATTTTTTTTTCAAAGTTATATAACAACAAAAATATTAGGTGTCTCGCCGTAAGCANCGGATATATTGCAGAGGAGGTCCTAAAGTGTTTGTAAACGCAAAAAAAAACAACAATTTTTTTTTCAAAGTTATATAACAACAAAAATATTAGGTGTCTCGCCGTAAGCCATTGTTTATCACAGCATAACTCGATAAATATTGGTTGCATCAAAAAAATCAATAAGTGCTTTTTTATTGACAAAGAGTCAGAGATTTATAAAAGATTTTTAATTTTTTTGTAAGTCCACTTTTCCATACGTAGATTAATGCNCATTGTTTATCACAGCATAACTCGATAAATATTGGTTGCATCAAAAAAATCAATAAGTGCTTTTTTATTGACAAAGAGTCAGAGATTTATAAAAGATTTTTAATTTTTTTGTAAGTCCACTTTTCCATACGTAGATTAATGCACAATTTAGAAAGTTGCTAAAAAAACATGTTTGCAGGTTTTTAAAAATCTGCAAAAAATATATGTGATAGAGTGAATATCAAAGATTTAACTGACAAATTTTTAAAGGGTGTTTCGTTATAGGGCCTGAGATATTAAAGTCTTATCGAGCGTATTTTATGAGATACTGAAGCCCACTGTCAACGAACTAATCAAGATTTATTAGTGTGACTTCAGAAATAGTAAATTCACCATGGACCAGGTATTCCCCATATGCTAAATATTGGAAAATATCTGGGAGAGGAGGCCCGACACACACCATCTATTTTTGTGTATTTTAAAACCGCTTTCGTCAATATGAAAGAAGTTGCCTTTATGCCGTGACACCTTGATTTGCTATGCCCGCGAATTGAATACGGCTGTGTAAACTTAACACCATCAGTTCTTTCAGAATCGGGAAGGCCATCTGCGTGCTGTTTGACACCGGACGAGATTTCAGATTTAGGGCTATTCTTTGTCGTATGATTTTTTTAATAGGATATTACGTTCGGCAGCTGTAACACCAGTTATAATGTTAAACCTGAAAACCTACGAAGTGTGATTGTCAAATAAGGCCCTTCGTACATTAAGCGCCTAGTCATAGTAGAGTAATCGTTTCTTCATGTCGAAATGATTGCATGCTGACACGAAATTATTCATTTTCAAATATTTCTTATTGAAATGCCAAAAAATTTTTTCTTCCAACACAAAAAAGTAAACAAAGGCCGATTTCAGAATGGCAAGAGCCTTACAATGCTCAGCGTTTCGTTTCATGAAGCTTTTATGATTAGGCGAAAGCATGATTATGATTCGTAATGTACAGAGCTTCATTTCACAAGTGTTCGGCGTAAAAGCTTTATACTTTAGCATGGCGAAATAAATACACTACTGTTATTAGGCGCTTAATGTGCAGAGTGCTTAATGTTGCTTTGAAAAATCTTAAAAACATGAAATTATTTTTATTTGGTACTTCAACTAATGTTGTTAGATATTAAAAGAACAACAATCAGAACAATCTCAAAGATAAACTTTGTTCCTCGTAATTAAGATTTTTTAACTTTAGTGCTTACTTTTGTTGAATTTTCACAAAAATTAGTTTCTGACGTTCGTAAGGATCTAGCATTCTGATCGACGAGACTTCCGACCTGGGAATCTGAAAAGTTGGGGCATAATTCTAAGTTTCAGTGTCACAATATCATCACTTCTTCAGACTAGCCTAAAAAATATTGTATGAAAATATCAAGAATTTAGATATTGATCCTATAAAGTTAGGTCTTAATTTAAATAGGGTGAGCTCAGAATAAGTTAATTGTAAAAACAAATATTTTTAAAGCAAGCTTTACCAAATATATCGACATATGCGCCACCTATCGGCAATATTTTTAGTGGAGTGCCGAAGGATCTGTCTGCGCTCGGGATAATCAACTGGCGCAAATTCGCACAGGAGAGAAGCAATTGGAGAACAAATCGGACAAAAAATACGAGATTTTCAAATATCTCGACTCCTGCGACACCTATCGGATTAAATAAGCCAAGTGTGAAGTTTCAAGTCTCTAGGTCATAGGGATGTTGGACATACATACATACAGAGCAAGTTAAATAAAAGCTTTATGGTGAACATCCCTATCGTTTCAAGCTGGTGGTTAAAATGCGTACATGTGTACCTATAACCAATGACCACTATAGCTTTCATCTACAGTATCATTTTATGCATTTGTAATTTCTATTGTGTCATAAGTAGCTAATTGAAACAAANTTCAAGTCTCTAGGTCATAGGGATGTTGGACATACATACATACAGAGCAATTTAAATAAAAGCTTTATGGTGAACATCCCTATCGTTTCAAGCTGGTGGTTAAAATGGTGGTTATAACCAATGACCACTATAGCTTTCATCTACAGTATCATTTTATACATTTTTAATTTCTATTGTGTCATAAGTAGCTAATTGAAACAATGACATCATTATTACGCCAAAATAATAACACAAAAATACAGAATTGTTTCACTGTGCACACCTAAAGTCAGCTGCTGCGGAAACACAGCGTCGCAAATGGAAAATGAAAAAGCGTAAATAAAGCTGTTAAGCCACACTGCCAAGAGCGAAATTACTCCTTCGAATTGCACATACATACCTACTTACGTGCGCTAATGTGCGACAAAATTTTCGAATTCTCCCCAGCAGTTAGCAACGCCTATAACAAATAATAAATTACGCAAGCATTTTTGCTGAGGGATATTTCGGAATTAAAAGGGGAAATTAAGTGATTCTCAAAAACTCAAGTTGCGGCGTACACCTCAAAAACTTTCAATTGAAGCAGTAAAGAGGCTTAAGTACCTACCCGAATGGTTTCCCGCTTTTCATAATTAACCTCTTTTGGTTTGTGGTTAGAAGGCAGCGCGAATTTCGAAAGCGGAATTTTCGCTTAAACCTCAAAAAAGTCATACACCGCAGCTGTGTCTTAATTGTGATGAAAGTTGTGTGGTATGCGTATATGTATGTATGTATGTGTGCATATGAGGTTAACGAAACACTTGCCATTGAGTAAAGCTAGTGTTTTTTTGGCTGCATTCTATTCAAATTTAAAAACGTGCGTGACGAGCAAAGCGCTCCTCTTCAACTCACTATTAGCTTTAACCCAAGTTGTCAAGTTGTGTTTGTATTTCAATATATGCATGTACGTTAGGGTTATTAAAAAAAAAAGTGAAATGGGAATTTTAATGCTCTCACCGATAAAAGTTATACCCCTGTTGTTTTTTTGGAAATCAAAGAATATTTAGAGGTCGCTCAAAAAAATAAAAATAAATTTTGGAAAAAATATTTTTCGTAGAAATGTTATCGAATTCTTGAAAATCAATATTTTGTGAACTTTGTTTCGCTTCAGCAGACTTTCAATAATAATACCCAATTGCCTACTTCATCAGTTTTTAACATTAAATATTTTTTGAAGGACCCCTAAAACCCCACAAAAAGTGCAATGGGTGAACCCATAAGAAATCGCTAGTACTAAAATGCGGTAAAACAAATAATGAGGTATTATTGTAATAATATTATTGTCGGAAGTCGCCTAAAGAGAAACAGATTTTGAAATCGAAAAATTTAGACTTTCATGCATTCTATACCATTTCCATGAAAAATGGTTTTTATAATTTCTTTCGGTAGAGAACAATCCTTGAAAGCATTAAAAAACCGAATTTACTTTTTCACAAGAATTTTTTAACCACCCTAATGAACATATGTACATACGTTTGTGCATACATATGTATCTCTTTCTTTCGCTTCAATAAAAATGTAATTAAAACTGTCATATCGTTCCGCTTTAACTACTAAAATGCCGTCATTGCCTTGAGCATAAAATGGCTGCGCGTGTGAATTGTCGCACACCATCGCACAAATGCAAACGTCACTGCTACATGCTCATCACTTGTGTATCACAGAGGTCTCTTCTACGTATGCCTGTGTATGTACTTACTCGTTTGGTTTAGTTATCAGCTAGCTTTTGCGCGTGTGTGACCTTCAATGGCAACGTCGCCTCTCAAATAGCTGCAGCTGCTAGCTGTTCTACCGTACACTTCTAGCTCATTTCACACGCACCAATCGGCGGCGACGCTATTATCCCGCTCACAAAGGTGTCAGGTAAAAGCTGCAATACAGCTGACATTGACATGCTCACCCAAAAAAAAAAACAAACAGCCGAACTCTAGCGCCAGCAACACGCTCGCCTCGTCTTGTCGCTCACCGGTTATGCCAACAAAGCACAAGGATTTGTTCGGTGTCCTTGTCACCTTGTTTGTATTTATTCACATATCATGTTAATATGTATTTAGAGGAGCTGTGACATCTTCTTCTTCTATGTACATGCATATGTACATGTGTATATGCACATACAGAGTCAAGCGTATAGTTTGAGTTGCACTTGTATGTAATTAACGCTTAGGTATTTCAGTTGATCTGAATCAGCAACACATTTGCATGCGCCATGTACATACATACATATGTATATGTATGTATGCATAATTTTGTAGAAACGTTGTTATTGCGCGGCGCGTGTAAATTACACACTTCTAATTGTGCGATGTTAAGTGCTGGAAATGAGGAGCTTCACGTGCGAATGCGCAATTCACCTTGGCATTTGTGTAGTTCCTAGTGTCAGAGCATTGACAGTGAGAATTTTTAATTATTTTTTATTTGATTTTTATTTTTTTATTCTTGCTTCATTGCATCTCATTTGCTCTTGAATTTGATTTCATCCGTTGAAAAGGAGAACTTACGCCCGTAAATATTTTTATAAGTGTGTATATTTTACGTACACATGTAAGTACATACATAGATTTTATTTTTGTTTTAAGTGATGCTTGTGCTTGATTTCTACCCTTTTCACTCACTAATTGGTGTGTAATATTAGCGTTTGGCTAGAGCTTTTAGTGCCTACGGTAAAAGGAAACCAAATTTGTGCGCATTTACTTAATTTACGATACTACACAGATACATATATACATATCTATGAAATCGATTTTATAAGATTGTAGTTCTTTTCAACAAAAATCCCTGTGAGCTAGAGAAGGAACCTCACCTATTTAAAGGCAACAGTCGGATTTTGCTGAGTATTGCAGCTGGAAGAAAGTAAAGTTGGACAAAGTTGCCTATAAAGAAGCCAACTATTTCTTAACTAATAGGCTGAAGGGGTGGAATTACATATATATCGCTTTATTCGTAAGGATTTGTGGAAATCTGCAAGCTCTGCAGGGCTTTTGCCAAAATTTAGCTTTTAACAAGAATTAACACTGCTCCACAAGGGGAATGGAGGGAAAACATTTCTGAGTCCGGGTTGGTCTATAAGTAGTGTGCAGTTACTAATCACGAGTCTGGTATCCCTAAGGCACCATTACGCCCATATATAGGGCTTGATGAATTATTTTTAATTGCTTTTAATTCAAATTTGCATGAACCTACATACATATACATACATATTATATACATATGACATATACATATACAATGCATTGTATATTAAACAAAAACTTTTTTTTAACTATCTCTGACATTTAACTTCCTAGTGGTAGTGAACTAAAAAATGTTATTCCTTTGTAAAGCAAGGCGTTTCATCTAAGTATAAGGCTTAGTGGAAGCTGACCTTTTTACTCAACTTACTCAAAATTGCTATTTACAATGATCTTTAGGCGAAAACTAAGAATATTAAAAATTATTTAAAAATAGGCGTAACCCCGCTTCTCCTTAATATTGAACAATTTTTGGTTCTAGCAAAGCATACCAAATGGCTAAACAAATTTTAAAATCGCACAATAACCACGCCGACATCCCATATAACGGTAATTTAGAAAAATACAAAAGCATTTGTTCAAAAGTGATGTTTGCAATAATTCTTTGGCAAAAAATGCGTTTATAACAAATTTTTGGAAAATGGGCGTGGTACCGCCCACTTATGACCACGATATAGGTATCTCGGTAACTGTTTAATAAATTTGTCCCAAACTCGGTACGACTATTGTACTTGCCACATAAAAGCGGATAAGTCTACCTGAACATACTATCGAAGATGCTTGCATTAGGGGTAAAATCAGCTCTAACGGTAGTTTTCGGAAATATGAAAAAACTGTAATTAATACGTGCGCCGGGTATTTAATGTTCGGCTTCGCTCGAACTTGAAGACGTTTTTACTTGTTATACTTAATTCTATCAAACGATGATCAAATACTTTAATTCAAATAATACATAGGTAAATCCATGTCAAATTGACCAATGGTTGAAATCTTCCATTTTGATTTGCATAAAGTTTTGATTCAGAGATTCAGGAGGTTTATTTTTTGAATATTTCAAAAACTAGTATAGTTATAAAAGTTTTCTCTCGTTTTAAAGGTGATATTTAGAGCTATTCCAAAAATGTATTTAAAAATTCGAATCGAAAACAAAATTTCAAAATCTTGAACGAAAATACCAAAATCGTTTTACTGCGGTTTTTACTTACTTACAGAAAAAGTTTTGTTTAAATTAAAAAAAACTGTGTAACAAAACTTTATTTACAGTTTGCAAAAAAAAAGTCTAAGTTCAAAAATTAATATCTTTAAAAACCACCTCATTGAAAATTGCAGGTTATTTTAAGATCAGTTGGAGGTAATGTGTAAAAATAAAGTGAACATTTTTATAAGGTTTTGTTCTACGATTTTTTTTTTAATTTCGTAGGTTTTGTAAATGTTTATATATTTTTGAATTGTTTGCATATAATCGTCTTTAAAACAAGACGAGAACTATAACAGTTAGATATTCAAAAAATTTGCAAAATTCCGGAAATTTAAAAGTTTGAAATTTTGCATAACATTCGCAGAAATTATTTTTAATTTTTCTTATTGGCGTTACATGATGAAAATGTTCGATTCGATTTGACATGGATTGGCCCACGTATATATTTTTTACTTTAAATTTTGAAAGAACAAAAGATTCCTAGCGGTCATATTTGGACGAGAAGTTTACCACTGTGCCTGTTAAGCTTTAATTTAAGAGAACTAAGAAGAAATCAGGATTGCATTACTTATATTTACGCAGCTGTGAATAGTTTTTGTTGAGGAAGCATTTTAGTTAACATTTAATGACTGGACAACATTTAAACAGGCTTGTGTCTACCAGACAATTAAAAGCGTTGCCAAAACCGAAAATGTTGTGAAATTTGCAGGAAGAATTTAAATTCGTACATAAAAACTTGTCAAACAGCCTTTGCATTATGTGTAACGCTGCGTATACGCAACATTTAACCGGAAAAAGATACTCAAGAAGACACCGAATGAGAATTGTAACATGCGAGAAGCAGTAAATAAGCATAAAAACATAACAAAAGTATACAGCGACTGTAATGAAAGCAAAAAAGGAATTGAAATGAAACTCAAGTTGGTGCGCACTGCTACACACATGGGCACCCATACTTACATACTTACATATAATACATATGTATGTATATGTAAACTAAGTATACTTGAAGAAGTGAAAGTAACGTAGAATACTGCTGCTGAAATTCCAGAAGCTGGACGGAATGAGCGAACGATGCGACAGATAGCGGGGGCGAAAATAACAATTAACAATACGATAATACTGCAGTGGTAACAGTGGAAAGAAATCATTTTATATGCCACACGTACGCCTTCACTTTGAGACGAATAAGTTTGCGAAATTGCGTACCGAATAAAAAAAGAAAAGAAAAGAAAAGAATACAAATGTAGCAGGCTGGCAGCGGCAAATTAAAGCCAAACAAAGCGCGCATACAAATGCAAATTGAGTGCGTGGCAGATGTGTATGTACGTGTGTGTAGCATTTGAGTGGGTTACGCACACGCCATGGCGTGCGGAAATGCTTCGAAAGAAAGTAAAGAAAATAGTTCGTTGGAAATGCGCACACAGACTCGCACAAGCGTACATATTTGCTCGTACAGAAGATTGCTACAAGTTTACTCAGCAGTGTTTGATGTGCGTGCGAGATCGATGTGAAGGGGGACGGAAAACGCGAAGGTGAAACTAAACATCTTGTTTTTTTGCACTGATGAGTTTGCCAATCGTTGTTTGTGCGAATGTGCACTCGAGTTCGGTATAGAGAAAATGTTTGCAAGCCTCTAGCGTTTAGTTCACCATTCTATTTTTTTTTTTTTGTGTAGCAAAGGTGTTCTAGTATGGGCTTCTTCGCGGTGAATTTATGAATGCATGTGCGCGTTTACGCAGCTTTAATTTAAGCATAGTGAAATTTTTCCGAATTGGAGAAGTGCGTTTCTCTCATGTATGAGTGTTTTTCCTGACTAGCGCTCTATAAAATAAATACATATCGTCACTAGACACGACTAAAGGCGCGCTAAGGTTTCGACGGCGAAAAACGACGCATACAAAAATTTGACGAAAAAAGGCGCTTAAGAAAAACTTCGGCGAAGAAAGACGCCTAACCTAGTTGACGGCGAAGAAAGACGCGTAATAATAGATTTATACTTGGCGAAGGACTGCCACTTCAGCACTATTCCCCAAAAACTATTAACGGAATGTACGTACTATTCCACCCGCAAACATAGTTGACTGCGAAAATAAGTTTACACGTCCTTCTTCGCCGTCAAATATTTTAAGAGTCTTCCTTCGCTGAAGTTTTTTTTATGCGCCTTTTTTCGCGGTCAGCTTTTGAGCTCGCGCCTTTATTCGTGTCTAATGGTGATATGGCCTTATTCATAAAAAATAAAGTAGGTTTAAAGAGCTGTATAAAATGACGTTTTCATAAATTTTTCAGTTTATAAAACTTTTTTAAAGCTACTTTATTTTTTATGAATAAGGCCATTAGTTTTCGAAAAAAAGTTGAATACTTACATTGAAGAATGAAAGAGAAGTTTGTGACATGTGTGATTTTCACATACTTTGCAGCAAACAAAGTTTAAAGAGCTACTTTGTATATCGCTTATGAGAAGCAGTACCAACTGGAATACTTCCGCTCTCCCAGAGAATTCAGAAATAGCAGCAAAACAAAGCGCTTGAATACAGTTAATCTAACAGCTCTGTGACCGAATAGTTTAAAGAGCGAATAGTGTAAACTGCTGTAATGTACAGAGACCCAGGTGAGCCGTAAAAGGTGCAAAGGAAATTGAAACTCCAGAATTTTATAGCAGAGCATTTCTGTTTTTGAACTCCCGCAAGTATTCAAAAGTATTATTTCTTGCATTGAAGAAAAAATGCGAACATTTGACCGTTTACACTTATTCATACGAAATCGAATTGTCTTTGCATCTATGCGTGTGACTGCATTCAGACTCGTAGCTCTGCAGAATTATGACTCAATTAATGACAGAAGGATTAGATTTTCTGCAAAAGCCGTTTGATATGTGATATCTTTGAAATGGAATCAAAAATTGTCATTCAAAAACTCATAAATCTACAAAATCCAATTTTCAGACCTAAATCGACAGGTCGCGACCTCTAAATTACCTTTAAAAAATCTATAAAAATAGGCAATAATATTTCTCTTAAAAACGAATAAAATTAGGGAGTAGAGTCTTGAAATTTCGAAAAAAAGCATTTTCGATGGGCACCCTAATGTACATACATACGAGAACCAGTTAATTTCATTTAAAGAAATGGCCTGTCGTCCGTTTGCGCTGTTGCGTATGTAGAGCATATTTTGAGACGCAATATATAGCTACTTGCGGCGAGGCGACATCTACCTCTAGAGTTTTGATATGATACCTAGCGGCGAGGTTGATATCTAGACTTTTTTTTATAGGATCTTTGCAAAGCAAAGTTTTTATAGCTATAAATGGTGTCTGGACAAACAACATTGTAAATTGAAAAAAACGTTGTAATAAACAACTTTAGGCCGCAGTCTTCTAAAGCCACCCCTCGTATATGTAAAAAATATTTTTTTTTTGGTTTTATACTGACGTTGGTATAGCGCAATGTATATGAAGAGGCTCGTATGAAACTCCCGTGAAGCTGTCTCCCCGGGAGACCTGGTGCACAAAATTTTCTTTTGTTAATAGAAAAATAAGAAGTCACCAATATAGTTATGTAATTGCACTACTCTACAAATTTCCTTGCAAAAAGGTATGTTGATAAAAATCTCAGCGTGTTCAAATGTCCTTCCTCGTTCGTACCGTTTCTTGCCATCCCCCTCGCTATTCAAACACAAGCATTCCATCAGATAAACGCTGCTAATTACATAAACGTGTGCAGCTTCATTACCTGCATGCTGTGCGCGGGTGTGTGCGTGCAAAATGTTGCAACTTGATTCCCTTTCTATTCAGCAATTCAAATATTTCCCTTTTTGTGCAAAAAAAGTTCTTATCTTTGGCAGCGTTTGATGGGCGCTTGGGGCGCTGCTAACTTACCAACTGACACATAGCTTAATTCGATATCTTCATATTTGCGCTCGCTTCTAGCTGGACGTTAAATTTGCCCGCTTAGTGGCGTTCGCGGAAATGTCGTTTTTGCCTTCATTAATCGTTTGCAAATTTCACTATTCCTCCTTTTTTTCTCTCAAACATTTTATCCACTTCTCAGTTTTTTCACTGACATCCGACTTAATTAATGCCCTTTATTCGTGTGCGTTTTTTTTCATCTTCTTCTTTTGTTTTCATTCTGTTACGACACGCTTTTACGTGTCACAAGCGGTTTGAAGTTTTTTATGCGCTGTGCTCTCGGACCATTTCGACCATTTTGCCAACCTGCGCTCTGGAGTCGCTATCAAATTTTCTGCCACATTTTTTGTGAGCTGAAAAATTTTATGAATTTTCGAAAATTTTTGCATTAAAAAACTTTGTTCGCATAACGCTTGCGGCGTTTTGTGCATTTTCATATTTCGATTGCTTTGGTCGCCCGAGGGATGGTGACCCAAGTAACTTTGAGTGAGTAAAAAAGTTTGCATGATTGTAGGTATATAAGTATGTCGGTAGGTGCGGTGCGGCCAGTGGGAGGCGGGGATTTGAAATCTGGCATGTGAGACCATCAAATATTCCATAATTTTGTGAGCATTCATTTATTAAATTAGCAAAATGTAGCAGAATGACTTGAACTTTTTCGGCTGATAAAGATATAAAATATAATATAAAGGCTTACGCTTTTCTCGTATGGAATATGTATGTTTGTATACGCTCGTGCCTACGAACTTTCGAACTAGATAAAAAGTGAAAATCATGCAACATTCATTTATTTAATTTCATAGCTACAGCTGAAATTGGCAACTGCAGTTTGCAGCTATTCAACATCGAGCCTTAAATGGCTAAATGCTTTATGTTGCCTTGTCTGTTTGCTTGCAGGCAGCAGCCTGACTGCCACACTTGACCGGTATTTGCAACTTGGAGCACCAATTACGCGGTAACCACTTAATTGCTGCTGTCTAACTTTGCCCCGAACTCTGTCATCCACCATCCCTCCATTCGGTCTGCCTGCACTCCAATCATCCTAAGATACTCTGTACTAATTTTCGCCATTGTGCTGACCTCCTTCGCTTGCCACACTCCTTGTTAAATTTTGTTGCTGTTCGTTCTTGAGTGAGGTTGGGGAGCTTAAATAAGCACTTCAACGTAAGTTTGCATACACTTCCATTTTTGAAAAGATTTTTCGCTCTAATTTTATTTCATTGCATTCCCTCAATATACTCGGCAAACTGAGAAGTAACAGCGGCTTATGATGTGCCACTTGTCCGTCCGATTTTCTTAGCACGCTTTTCATTTACTCCTTCGAACGACTTTTTTTCTACATAGGTATTGCACTCACCGCATCAGCTGGAAAGCCAATGAGAAAGTTTTCAAAGAATTTTTTTTTTTGTTGCAAGTGCAGCAAGTCTTCTATATTAAGATTTTACATTTTGTACTTCAACAAAGTACGCTTCTCGAATTGGTGGAAATATTTCTCGTCAAAGTACACATTTTCAGCTGTTTCAAACAAATGTTTACTAGCTACTTTTTGCCATCGACCGCCACCAGTGTCATCGTTACTGTTGTTCGTCATATCCAGCACTACGGGCATAATTCACGTAGCCGTTCATAACCACATCATCGCCAACACCCTCTTGTTTCGAGTTTCTTTACCACTCTACGGCCTTTCTCTTTGGTAGGAATTGTCTGTAAATTGCCAAACCCACAAATAACCAATCTGGGTTATAACTAGAATCGCAAATCGCAGTCTATAATTTCAAGGCCGAAAGCTTTAGAAAACTCTGTGCGAGCATAAATTGACTTATGCATTGCTGAATGAAATTAAAAATTCAACCGAACGCAATAAAGTCGATCAAATATTAAAAGAGTTCCCATAAAAGTAGTGAATCGAAGGATTTTTAGTTTACGGTTTCTGAAAATCCTCTTGAATCGGAATCAGTCTTATTTATTAGGAGGGTAACGATTCCTCAATATTGAGGCGAAGATTAGGAAAGCAACAGCTGTTACGCACTGTTGTAAATAGGCCCTTTAGGAAAAGATGCGTCACTTCTCAGCAACTTTATGTTTTTTTTCCTGAAGATACAGACTGCTGCAATCCCACACTGGGTCTACGAAAATACTTCTCCAATTACATCTAGTGAAGGTATACATGGTTGGGAAGTGAAGTGTGGGGCCAGCGTCAAGCAAACCTACTGAAAAATAGCGCCCTTAGTCACTCGTTCACAGTGATATATCAAATAACTTCATTCACCATGCGAAGAGGTTGGACGGTATTCTTGAAAGGATTTTTCGAAATAGCGATGAAATTTGACTTTATCCCTTTGGGCCAGCTCAGAGAACGCTGCGCAAAAGCAATGATGTGAAGAACTGTGAAGCCCTTCAGACCAGGAGAGAATCGAAAGAGATCGAATAATCAAACTGAGCGGAAACTTTTAATGTTGTTCGGCGCTTAATTGACCATTGTTCGATGAAAAATCATGCGGCTAGTTTCTTTATTTGAATATCTTTCTGAGGTAACTGCTTATTTAGAAGTGGATATTGACAACTTTCGATGATTCAAGGCCGTTTATGCGTTGGTAGCGACGAACATCAAATACGATAGAATGATGGGATATAGTGCAGTATATTATAATAAAGCGGCTCTACTGGCTTGAACATGACGTACACTGAAAAAGTAAAGCCATGGAAAGACCAGGTGAATTTGGCTTGATTTCAAAAACGGTGGCGCACCAATCGACAATACGCTTTAAAAGAATAAAATTGAAGTAGATTGACTTAGGGCTCCGTTTGGGGCTAGCACTGAAGTGTTTTGATAAAAAACGACGATATCGTTTTGAGGTAAAAATATTTACTTTTTGAATATCTTCGCTTAAAAAATAAATAATAAAAAAAAAAAAATCTAGAATATTGGCTTGAATAAATGTGTATAGTGCTCTTCACATGTACTCTTTAGTATTCATGAGTACCCACTGAGTGCATTAGAGTGCCGTATTCTTTAGGCACACACACATACAAATACATATACACATGAAAGTCATCCTCTTGCTATTTGAATATTTAAAGCAATAAATATTTTTTACATTTTGTTTTACTATTTGTTATTTTGCTGCTTTACATATAACACAAACATATACTAATATATGTATGTATGTACGTTGTATTTTCTTATATTGTGGTCGGCTTGTGCAACAGAGTGGCACTTGAAAATGTGCTCAAGTTTATTAAAAATGTAGACAAATTTTATTTGAAAATACTTTACCGCAAATGTTATGCGAGTATTGTGGAAAAATAAACTTCCATGCAAATGCATGTATATATCTAAAAGAAAGGTACATAAAACAAGGGGTGAACTATTGGTGACTGCAGATGCCTACAAGCTGCTGTAAGTGTGTAAATGTTAGTGGTGGAGTTATTATCCTGAAATTAGTTTCATAAAGTTTCCTAAAAATTTATTTATGTTTAAGGACCAACAACCAAAACGGGAATTTTAAGGAGATAATTTGTTATGCATTTGCTCTTCTAAAAATGGCTTCTTAAATGAATAGCTTGGAATTTAATAATCTGAACTAAAACTGAGTGTATGCGTCCACAGCAACTAGGCTATCAAGTTACACATGTGCAAATTTTTACATGAAAAATTGATTTAAAATATCTAAGCTATTATAAGTCGCAAATTTATGTTCTATTGTAGTTCTCTCAAATCCAATCAATCACAAAAACCGATTTTCGTTGAAATTTTACAGTAGCATCAACAATTGAAATAGGTTTGGTCGAGATACTTTGAGTCTTGTGAATAAAACAATAAGCAATTGTTTTTTCTTGAAATCTCAGACCTTTTATTAAAATTTGTTTGAATAAATCGACAAAAAGGTCTGAAATTTTAAGAAACAGCAATTGCTTAGTTTTTACTCATAAGGCCCTTTGTGGTAAAATTTTTTCTCCATTGATTATTTTCATTAAAAAATGCAGTGTTTCAAAATATTTATCAGCTCATTTGTTAATATATTTATCCATTGTGAAAACATAGTAACGTAAAAGCGTTCTCTCAGTTGGGCGGCAAAAGATCAATTGTGGCGTAGGCTGTGGGAAATTTAGGGCCATCCTGCTAAAACCAAGATTCGTCAAAGTCCATTCATTAAATTTTCGGCTATAAAAAAAATCGTTTAACGTCCCTCTGTGCCGGGCATTGCCTGATGAGAGGCTGAGCTCTCCAACCATCGACTTTTACCGCAGTTGCAGAGACGATAAAGAGGTGGAGATCATCGAATATTATCTCCGCCTCTGTTCCGAACTAGCCAAAAGGCGCAACCATTTCTTCAATAAGTATTTACTTTTTAGACTGCTTAATTGACAAAAACTCGGCACGCATTCTCAATACTAAGGTAATGGCATTACAGCGGGATTTTTTAACTTATGTGTGCCTCTGCGCTTTAGCTGAGGCAGCCCACTCTAATCTAGCCTAACCTAAGGGCTAAGCCGGAAGTAGTTAAGCCTTACCGTTGATTTTTGGCATTTTGTTTTGCTGACGGTGTTCTGGCATTTTCTTCAATACAATGTATACTGCACACTTTTAATTTTTTTCAATAGAAGAAAGTAAGCAAATCCTCAAATAAAAACGTTTGTCAAAAATCAACGGTAAATCCTAGCTACTGCAGACGTGAATCTTATTCTACTAAAATTTAATGGGCTACCAAATAACCTACTCAAAAGCTTTCGAGGAAATCTGATTAAATAGCTTGACATTTTTACGAAAACTACAATACTTTAAATATTGCACAAAGTGTGAAAGTTAGATTTGTAAGGTTTTTCTAAAGAATAAACTATATTTTTTGTACCTTCCTTTTATTAGCTCGGGATGTAACTATGTAATATTGATGCGCCTAAAGGTTGCAGCGATTTTTATTCTCAAGTTACATAGCTGATGACAGTATGGATGGCAATTATAATAGGGAGGTTTTAGTTTTTCAAACTGTAATTTTATTATACTTATAATTTTGACAAGGCGTGTATATATATAAGTGTATGTTTAGCATTCATACCGGTACTCGTAGGTATCTGTAATCGCTTGAGAAAATTATATATATTTGTACCATTAAAATACTTTACCGATGTCAATGATTTTTTACGTAAACAAATTTAGTTGATAGAAAAATATAACCGGAGAGCAAACAAAACTATTCTTATCAAAAATATTTTTAATTTTAAGCTCTTTATTTGAATATACAGTCTCAGTTAATTTTTCTTTGGACATCTTATTCGCTATGTATATTATATCAACCCGTTATTGTAAAAAAAGAATTTTGAAGAAATAACTAATTACTCACTAAGCATTCCTACCACTTGCAAATTCAACGTAATCGCATTTACTTAATGCGGTGAGGTCTTTTGCTCTAACCAAGAAAAACTATCCTTCAATGTGGCTTCCTTTTCATTGCCGATATTTGACTGATTTATCTCTGACATTTGCCAGAGGTTGCTGCTAACTCAGCAGTTTATTTATTGTTTGGAAATTACATTTATGCAATGGTCATTTGTCTTTGGCTCTTCGAGCAAACAAATACGCTCGTGGCCACAAATATTGACAAACTGAGGAATTTTGGGCGAACATAAACCGCAAGACATAAATCAACGGAGGAGTGTAGACGAATAGATTTCTTCTTCGCAAATAAATACAGTAAATACCTACATATTAGGGTGCTCATTAAAATACCAACATATACATTTTGTATGGGATACCGCTTTCCATTATTCTACGTACAAAATTAAAACATCCACGAAAGTTTCCAAATTTTAACTAAATTTTTAGGGCTGGCTATCATGGTTTGAAAAAATTTTTGACTTGAAAGCTGATACATTTTTTTGTCAAAGTAAATTTTTTGTCAAGTTCTTGCGATTAAAAAAAATCAATATTTTCACACCCTTGTAGCGACCCTCAACATTTCTTTTAAAGTTTGAGATTTTCGTATATGTTAAGGACAGGGATCGAAAATAATAGTTATTTGCAAAATTTCAATTCAAAAAGTCCGTCGGAAAGAATTGGTCTTTTTAACATTTATATATAGCTGGTTATCCAAGGTATCCTAATGATTTAAATATGATTTATGTTTTTTTACTTTTTACCAAAAAGTCGGAAATTAAGCCTTATTTTTTGACTGATATTTTTTCAGTCAAAAGTAAAAATTAAAATTTGACTTTTATTTTTCGGCCAATTATAACAGTTAAATCTGACTTATTTTTTCGGTCAAAATAGCAGTTTACATATTCACAATAAAATATGTTTTAGTAAATCCTTTCAACTGCAGTTTTCTATCTTCTGTAAATATATGGAGTTTCTTTAATTTAAGCTTTAAATTATTCACCTTTTTACAGGATTGATTTGGAATTCCATTTTATAATTAATATATTAACATAGCTGCCAAGTTCTGCTCCGACAAATTGTATCGCAAAACGCTAAGAATAAGCTTAGTGCTGAGAGCGCGCGTTCTACACTGACTTGTGTCACTGTCACTTGATGTACATATAATACATGCCAGATCTCTTACTGGGGGGATATATACATTTTTTACGCTCCCAGTAATCCATAAGGTCCGTATCAATATCAATGCGCTTCTCCTTGTAGGTGTCTATTTCCATAAATGCTTTTCGAACGGAAAAAATAAAAGTCATATTTTAACTTTTATATTTGACCCAAAAAATTAAAGTCAATTTGTAACTTTTATTTTTGACTGCAAACATATCGGTGAGAAAATAACGATTATTTCTTGACTTTTTTGAAAAAAGCATAACCGCTACGGTCCCTGGTTAAGATCCACCCTACTATATGTACATGCTTATATGAATTCATATATGAATATATATATAGTTATATTTAGTTGCGTTTTCGTGTTTTTGCTCTTACTTATGTCTAATGGTAAACTGTTTACGTTTTTTCTTATTCAATCAATTTTACTACTCCTACCTTCTCTGCGGTTGGTTTTATTTTTATTTTATTTTTTCCTCTAATCACTTGCACTTCCATCAGCAACCGAAATTGATTGCTACTTCAGCCATAAAAATGCAACAATTTGAAATCAATGCAACATAATAAATGTCAGCAATTTGCGGCACTCAGCCTGGCCGACAAAAAAAACCGCACAACTACAACTACTCTTACATACTATCAACGACAGGAGTACACTGTGAGGCCCGTATGCATGTATGTATGTATGTATTTACTCTGTTCTCAAAGTCGACAGGATACGTGCAACGAGCATCTGTGTTTTCGTCATTGCTCGTTATTTGTTCTGTTATATTTCCACAGCTGGACATAATAACGTTCTTCAGCGCACGTCTACTTCAGCGACGATACTCAAAATGAGTTTTCTTTGGTTTAATTCGTCACGTGCGGCTGTGGTAGTTTTGTTGGCTGAAAACTACACACACACAACGACGTTTTCAAGCCTTTGAGCATACATGTCTCTACACTTTAGTTTAGTTTTTTTTTCACTGCATCCCTGATGGAAAAATCTTGGTTCTCAAAAAGGCTAAAGAATCTATAAATAGTACAGTTGAGGAATAGTATAATGTTTTCCAGATGTAGCGCCTAAGTGTAGATGAAGAAATTACATTTAAATTTGTAGCCCAATTCACCTAAATTTTACCAACAGTGAAATACTGGAACTTTATGTTACAAATTAATTAAAATTATTAAATAAAAGGATTTACCTGTAGGGTTGGCGACCAGCTTGTAATGATGTGCGAGCGTCTCGCACTCGTCATTCCTTCACTGACCATCACATGCAGGTCAGAAGCAATCCATTCATTCATTATTTTGTTGCTCTGTAATTCTTTATTTGCACAAATGGTATATTAATTCCTATACATGGATAGCAACATTTTTTAGTGGCAGCGAAAGGGGTCTGCTTACCGGTGTCTTGCTCTAGTTAAAGGCTTTTGCTATTCTGAGCTACATAAAATTTTAGTTTGATTTATATGCAATGGCTTCACAATTTTACTATGAAGACTTCAAAAATTATAACTGCTAAAGAAATAACAAAAAGTAAGAAATGCCAAAAGAAGTACATGTCGCATATTAAGAGTTCAATTTTGTTGATCAGTGTTATCGAAATGCTTGAAAAAAATTTGCCTGGCCGCTCTGGCACACCCGTTAACCGATTGGGCAATTCAAACTTTCCATAAATCACTGTCAAACGTTGAATAATAACTAGGAGTGTCAGTTACTATCGAAATTCGACCGTTTTTCTAGTTTTTTAAGGCCATCGGACTTAGCACGTGGTTTAGCTTACTAGGTACAAAATAACTTATCGGAAAATCTCTTGCTTTGGAACTAAAACGTGAATACAATTTCTTTATTTCTTTGAAGGCATTTGAAGGACTCTGGCAGGACTTGGAATTGATCCGATACATTCCAGTTTGTCGACATATTTCGATAATTTGATGCATATCGATAAGTCAATGAATTTAAAAAACACTAAAATCCGATAACTCAATAAAATTCAATAACTCTACTAATTTCGATAATTTTTGTGCATTTCGAGGGCTCGATAAATTTCGATAAAACTTCGATATACTATACACTAAAATCCGATAACTTAACAAAACTCGATAACTCTACTAATTTCGATAATTTTTGGGCATTCCGAGGGCTCGACAAATTTGATAAAATTTCAATATACTAAATATTTTGAAAAATCCAAAAGCTTCGATTCGATAAGTCGACAAATTTCAGTAAATCAATAAATATCGATAACTCGATAATAAATATTGACGACTCTATTAATGACAATAATTATATAAATATTGATAACATGATAAATTTCGCTAACTTGACGAATTTCGATGGTCCCATTAATTTTTGTAAGTAGCCCGATAACCATACGTAAATTTCCACAACTAAGTTTCTGTGTCTATAAATTTCGTTAACTCAATAAAAATTGATCAATTTGAATAATTCTACACGTTGCGAAAACTTAATAAGCATGGATAGCTCCATAAATTTCGATATCTTGATAACTTTCGATAACTAAGTATTTATGACTGAATTCATTTCGATTCCTTTTTAATAGTTTCAATACAATATCTTTCCCTTACAGGTACCCAAATTATTATGTATTGGCCATTGTTTACATTTTCGTATTTATCTTTAACGTTGTCTTCACCTTTTTTCTTAATCGTTTTTATTATTTATTTCTTCATCATCACATTTATATTTACTACAAAGTTTAATTTCAAATACGAAGTAAAACAAAATGCTAAAACGACTCAAATTGAATAGGTTGCAAAAACAACTATACAGAAATACGCAAATTTTCAAACTACGATTTTGGACGTAATTTTCCAACACTTTTGAAACCATGGAAACTCCCCTCGTCTACAGAAAAATGGTTCTTAGAAACGCCGAACGAACGGAGACAAAATTTATGTTAGATTGGCGCTTACACATATGTTAGTGTTTGGCCGAGCTTCCCCTCCGATTTGTGTATTTGTATTTTTATGAGAAGCTGTTTTTCATAGCAGAAATACTCTCGAAGGTTTGCCATTGCCTGCCTGGGGGCGACCGCTCTTAAGAAAACAATTTTTTTCTTTATTTTTTGCGATGTTGCCTTGACCAGGACTTGAACCCAGGCCCTATGCGATTAAATTCAGTTTATAGTGTAGAATGTGGTGGAGGTGATTTAGGCGATTACATACAAAGCTCTTAGTTGCAAAATTTTCTTTAGCTTAGAACAATTTAGTTACATCTAAAGATATACTGTGTATGTATACACAATACCTGTAAATATTGTGTTTTGGTCCACCTTACAATAATATTGCAATTTCCCATTTAAGCAACGCAAAAATTATATACTTGCAAGCCAGCATTTTTTCGCTCATTTTTCTTTTCACTATTCTTCTTTCTGTTGCTGGTTGTAAATAGTATTCTACTGCCAAATGTACAACTGTTGCGCTGTAAGACTACATTGTAGCAACAATGGCAGAAGCAAGTGGCAGCCAATTGCCTTCGGAAGTCAAAAGAAGTGGCAAGCGCAAGGTCTTGTGCAGCAGACTGGCAAAAGGTTGTTGTTGCACACCACAATATTGCCGTTATAGTATTTCATTTTTGTGCGGACTAAAATGATGCATATTGCAATTTTCGGTATTTTTGCGGAAGTTTTAGCGCACTGCACCTGCTTTTGGGACTACAGCTGTTGGCTGCTAGGCGTGTGGCGGTTACAAAAATTTGATTATTTTTTGCAAATTCCCATTTATTAAACCACTTGCTTCCTGTATCAGCTGTTTGGCGCTTGCCTCTATATAGTGAGAGTATTGCAGATATAAATGTGCAACTGTGGTTGCCTTCAGCTGCTGTAGAGCAATAAGCAAAGCTAGCAAGCGCTGAAACAAAGAAAAGAAAAAACTGAAAATTATATACACAAATGCCACTATAAAAAATATAATGAAAAGCATTTTGCACTCTATTTTAAATTTCTTAACTTTCCCGAAACAAATTCTTGCGCTACCAGTTGCCGCAATTGCCAGTTGCAACAGTCGTTACACACTCGCTTAGTTACTGTCGCGATACTTTGCAGCTCTGCGTCGCTTCTCGCAACAAGTTTACGCAAACTACTCTTGAATTACTTTCCCTCCCATTTCGGTTTGCTTTTTAATTCAATTCTCATTTCTTTTTTCGAACATATTTCCTTCCTCAGTGTCATGTCGCAGTCCGCCACCTGTACTTTCTTGCTGCAACCTTGCACGTTGCACTCTGCCTTGTGCGCTCTGTGTCCCGTGTCGCATTTTGTATTCACTGATATTCGCTTCTCGCTTTTCTTTTACCTTGCAGCAACGTTATTGTTCCGTTGTAATGTGCACCTAAGGTGTGGAAAATTATTTTCGGTGGGTGTTTTTATTGTTGTTGCTACCGCGAGTACTCACTCGCCTCTGTGCGCGAGCCACGGTGTGACATTGACTGCTGTAGAATGCAAGTGCACCATGGCCACGCGTGGAGACAAAAATGGTTTTTCTCTATCGAAAAAATTAAATGCATTTGACCCAAGAAATAAAAGTGCTTGGGGCTGTATGTGTGCATGTGAAGTGGTTGTAACGGCTCCGCTGGGAGCAGTGTTGACCTATTTATTTTCTGGCGGAAAATTTTCTTAAAGTAAATAATATTAAGTTAAAATTTTTATATTTTTGCTGCTGCTTTTCCTTACATTTAGTAGAAAATTCTGTTGAATTTCGCGTTGATTTTTTATGTGATGAGATCAGGTAAAAAAAAAATCCGCACCAATACAAGGCGAAAGACACTGCCTATACAGTTACGCTGTAAAAAGGAGGTAAATAAAGAGAAGGGATATGGTACCAAAGGAAAATAGAGAATACGAAATATGTAAGGGAGGCGAGTAGCTCTAAATGCAGGCCGATGGAGGAAAGAGCACAAAAATTCTACCAGTAGATACGCGAGCTCACGAAAGTTGTACGATCGGGTCGAATTCTCGTAATAACAAGAACGGAAAACTGGCAACTCACTAACTGCCGAGGAACAGTGGTGGGCTAACAACACATGCCCCTCATACTTTAGCTTTGGCACTTGATTACACTGTGCAACAATTTCGAGGTCATTGTTGGGGGGGGCGGAATCATACCAACTTAGTATGAAAGATCTAGACCCATTAGGTAAAACCTCGCAATCTTTTTTCATTCGCAGGTTAATTTATTTCTAAGGCCATACTAATTTGAATTTTTTTGCTTGCATAATAATTGCAGAAAATTTTTGGGTGCATATAGTGGAATTTCACGAGGTATAATTTTGTAGAATGTTTTACCACATTAGCACCGCTACGAAAAGGTCATTGTGACACCTATTTGGAAAATATGTTTTTTTTTTTGATTTGTTATCGGAGAATATTGTAAAAGCTGCAGATTTAAACTGTTGCGACACTATTTCTTACTTCTAGTTAGAAGATCGTATTATTACTGGCGTATAGACATGATATTGACATAATTAGGCTTAATAGTCGCGTCGTCTGTAAAGAATAAATCACGTGGATCTGATGAAGGGCGAACAAAAAACGATGTTCCTTCATTCAACAAAAAAAAGCTGTCAGCTCATTTTTGACAAGCACCCACGTCGCTATTGGCATTTATGCTACTAGAAGACATTGAAGCTTCATATCTCCCACAGGTGCTCAAATGGTAGTGGGTGAATTATATGAGTGGTTGCCACTCGTCAGTAATTTCTAGAGACAAAACAAGCAAGCCAAGGAGAATTTTTCCTGCTATTGTTAAACCATTACAGGAAGCTTTGAATCCTCAATCACCAGAGGGAGTCTCGATTGTCTCTTATGCTGACGACTGCTCTATAATAGCGACTGGAATGGAATTTTTCTCGCTTCTTTACTGCAAGGAACCGTAACCCCTCTCCTTACACGTCCTCGGCAATATTTTTTACCACCTGGACGAAGGTAGACAGACTGCCGCTGGGCTATGGATGGACCGTATAGAAGCAGTTGGGCTTAACGGAGTAGTGTAGCCGCTACAAACAACAACAACATGCGAGTAATTTCAAAGTAGTTGAGGACTCCTTTAACTTGGGCACCACCAATAACAACGCCTGTGCCGAAGTGCAACAAGAATCTCTTTTAGCAACAAGTTCTTGTTTCAATGAGCCGTAGGATCATCTCTCTGGTTTTAATCTTTGGTTTATATGCGTAAGCGAACTGGATTGAATAATTTTGAGGAAGATATGTGGTTTGCTAACAGACAAGAGATAAGGTTTTTTGAGCTCGGTGTTAAAGTAATTTTTCAAACCAGTTGGTAACTGAAACCTTCTCAGTCAGGTTTCAGATTCTGCTTGAATTAGTTGTAACCAAGCAAGTCTTGCGAAAACTTCTAAAGCGGGTGTATTCTCTTCCTCATTTGCTGACAAAAATATAGACATACTTCGAAACTAGTCTTTAACGAGGCGCTCAAAGTAATTAAGCCGAAGGACTTGCAGTTACCCGTGGCAATCACTTTCATTACCCGCGTTGCTAGCATAACATTTCCAAACGTGTAATTATGTGAGTTTCTTATAAATACCTTGAAAAAGCTTAAGAATTTTCTGGCACTTCGTGACTCATGCCAAAATGGCGAATTTACAAAAAACAGGAAACCTAGAAAAGTTATTAAAACTAAATGAGGCTACTCAGTGAAAGTAATGCAAAATACAGAAAGTGAAAATGTCAAAGTATCTTCAAGGGAGGTACATTCTCTTGCTAAAGTGAAAGCTGGTGCCTGCAGCAAAAGTAATTGCGAAATAATTCAAAGAATGTGCAGTGAAACAGGAAATTATGTTTTTAGTTCGCTGTAAATTGCGTAGCAGCAGTAGCTCACCAGCGCCAGCACGAACATTTCGTAAAATTATGTGGCGTTTGTGGACGGGCGTAGGAAATTATGGAGTGAACTTTATTTAAANAATGTATTTATTATGTAAGAAGTGCCACCAACGCACATAGTACAGCATAAATATGTGCTTAAGATTTAGCATGTGTGCGCCTATACATATTACACATACATATGTGTGTATGTGTGCGGTAAAGTCGGTTGTACGCTATGAACTCTTAACCAAGTTAATGATTCGCGAGAAAATCAATTTCAGTCTTTACGACACAAAAGTTCGCGCGCGTTCAGCCAAACAACCGCCACAATCAGGCGTGCTTTCACATACGTACATGTCGACGCATGCAAGCACGTATATACGTATGAAACATATACAGTACATAATTGAAGTTAAGATACAGCAAGACCACTGCAGTGGCATTCCCATTTAGCCTCTCACGCGAAAGCAAAAGAGGGCAGACAGACAGACAGTCATCAGACCACCAACCTCTGTGGCAACCAGCGAAGCAATCAACGTACATACATATGTGTACTATATATGTACATATATGCCGAAATTTACACTGGTAGCAATATTATTCGGCAGTGGCTATGCGACATTGCGGAAAACTGGTTGATTGCTTCGCTGGTTGCCACAGAGGTTGGTGGTCTGTCTGTCTGCCCTCTTTTTTGCTTCCGCGTGAGAGGCTGAATATGAATGCTACTGCAAAATCGCCCATCGCCCAGCCAACTATCTTACGGCACTCAAATTTTACAGCAGAGCGAAAAAACGGTTTATGCTTTGAAGGTATTGCCTTGATAGGCGGTATTTTCTCTAGCTATTATTTTAAAAAATTTGTTGTTTTAATAATGATTTAACGATTTCCATGCACAAAATCTCGATGCTTGGAGTTCAGGGTTACCAAATCTCATTTTTGCCACAATGGCAATTTAGGCAGTTTTGCTAAAACATCGACGATATATATTATTATATGGAAAAAATTTGTTTTAAAATTTTGATCCTCTATATTTGTGCTTTTAGCCGAAATAATATATGTCCGAAGTTTGATCGCTATAAGATAACGATAAGCCGTGCCGACTTTTAGTTTAAGTTTTAGTCCATTAAAATTTTGGAAATGCGAAAAATTGAAAATGCTTCCAAAATTTGAAGACATTTCTAGTAAATCTGCATCTTAAAATTTTTCCTGAGACGGCAGGATTTATCTCAGTGCTTCGAAATGGAAAAAGTACAGTGGCTTTATTAGGGTGTATTACAAGGGGCTGCAAAACGATATGTTTTCTAGTCAAATAATTTATGTATGTCCAGAAAATGTGCAATTGTAGAACATTTTATAATTAGTGAACACTAAATAATTATTATTAAATTAAACTTTTGGAACAAATTCTTTTGTGTGTGTGTTTTAGTGTTTGACATGTCTTCTCGGCTTGATTAAGGAATAAATGTGGAGACATTAAATAAAAATTTTGAAAAATAGCCTTGAAAATGTGTATCCTTTAATATCGTTATATATATATTCATAGGATTTAAATTAAACTAAGATTCTTCAAAATGCATTCTAAATTAAAAATCTCGACTGATAATAATTTTAAAAGACATCTTTAACATGTTCCAAAAGGATAATTGCAAACGAAAGTTATAATTGTACGATGGTCGGCATTTAGTCTAAGTGCGTTTTCTGCACGCGGTTGTTCTGTGCCCAGTTCAGACAAAAAAAAAAATACCCACCCAGTAAGTATGGCTCTCACTCTAAGTCTAATAGGAACTTGCGGATGACTAGCTGGGTAATTAAATCTAGCTATGCCGCATTCCTCAGTTTCATTTAAATCGCTCCATCCCGATCAACAGCATTTATAAAAAATTTACAAAAATTATGGAGTTTCGATATTTTAAACTAATTGCTTGGTTTCACATAATATCATATAACATCCACGTGCAAAAATATATGCACAACCCACTTGAGAAGCCATGCATGTAAACATACTTTAATATGTACATACATTATATATAAATATATATAGAACGTTCCACATCAACCGGATCAGTACGATTACCGAAATTTGATGGGAATCTGTCCCAAAGTTTAAGGTCTTAAAATGATCATTTAGATGTCCCTAATTGAAGGCAGTATGGGCTTTTGAAAAACTTAATATGGCGTCTTTTGTGCCTCTGGAGAACCCAACTATAAGACGGAAAAAGTTATAGCGGTTTCTGGTATCTCGGTCTGATTTTAAAAATTCGAAACGGCGGATCCAGTATGGCGGTAAAAAAAATTGAAATCGATCCGATTCACTTGAACCGCTTTCCTCGAGGCTTTTCGAGGCAATTTATTACGACTCTGAAATCAGATTGGTAAAATTCAAAATGGCGGTCAAAATATGCAACCAAAAAAAAATTTCACATTGATTAGATTCCCTCAAAACCTTACAGCCGGAGGTTCTTAAAGTCGCTGAACACAAAATGCATTTACTATTTCTCACGAAAATCGAACGTATGTATGTACATGGCGTATGAGTAACATTCTCATTTCGTCTGAATATTTAACTCATACGCTCATAATTTCGATTTTAACTTTTTCGTGATAAATGGTAGCTGCAATATGGATCTGTCATTTTTATTTTTTAAATCAGACCCCAGATTAGGAATCAGAAATCCCAAAAACATAAAAAACCGCTGTCACTTTTTCTGGCTTAGTGTTGTGGGGTTTTCCAGAGACACAAAAGTTGTAAAATCTAATTTAGAATTAGTTCAGACCCCATAGTTGCGGACGCCATATTGAATTTTTCACAAGGTTATCACTTTAAGACCCTAATCGTACCGATCTGGTTGACGTGGAACGTCGCATATACATATATATGTATGTATACTATGTGTTCATGAACAAGTTCATGAGTGTTTATATGTGAGTATGTACGAGAATGTGCATATATAAATATGTCCATGCGTACATGTATGTGTAATAAATTCTTATAGTCTCATCGGGCGAAGTAAATATATATGTATGTATGTATATGAGTTGAAAATTGTTGGATTTACACATATGTTGCTACATGTTTTGAACTGCTTCCTCACTTTGAAGAAATGTTTTTGTTTTACGCACATGCCTCCGTTGTCCTTTCCTCTTTTCCTCGTTGCTGCGTGATTGGGTAATTGCCGCCGATGTTCACTTGCTGTTTGCAGGCATCAACGTATCGATTTCATTGCTTCCTCTCAATCAATTCCAATATAGCAACGGCTTTAACGACGTTACATAGTAAAATACATACATATGTAGTATGTATTTGTGCATACATTAAAGTCTGACACTAAAATGAGAGGGAATAAATTAAAATTAAAATGCCTTATGAAAATAATTTGCCAGTAAATTACAAATTTATGGAAAATTGCACATTGAAAACTGTGTGACTCTGTGCTGCTGACTGCTTGTTTTTATTTCACACGCAACTTACAGTTTGTATGCCTTGAGTATTTAACGTCACAACAGAGATTTTCTTTCATTTCATATGCACACAAATCTGCGTACATATGTATGTATATTTTCTTTAGCATTGTTATGCTAACGGTTTTCTTACTTACTATACCTACATATTTGCAACCTGAGAGGAACATGTATGCAAAATGTATATATGTATGTGTTTATTTTTTGCAGCAGCAAGAATTCAATATCATTGGCACACTCGGTGAGTGTAACGGTGTTCGTTTGCGCATTTATGAGTATAGCATTTCTTTATGCAATGTATTCTATGTCAATATTTTATTATTGAATTGCCAAGCTTGCTTTCGAATATTCAGTGCACTGATGTGTTAATCAGTTCAAGAGGAAGGCAAAAGTGTGAGAATAATTAAGCAAACTTTAATATTTGATATTAAAATTAAGTTCAGCATTTTCTTATCTTTCTTGCAATAAATCAGGGAAAAGAGAAATGATCAATATTTGTTCGTAGTATTTAGTAGTAGAGGTCACTAGATATATTTTTTTTTCAGGTTGCCATGCCAATATAATTTACAACCCTAATCAAGTCTTTCAATCGAGGAGCTCTTATAAATATATAGGCTTTTCAAGCAAGTATTTTTTTTTCAAAAAAACCTCATTAGAAACTATTTTGGAAGTACTTTTAATACCTTGACCAATAGAAAGCAGACGAAGAGGAGTATTTCTTCCAAGTTATCAAACCTATCGAGTTTTTTTCGGTTGTTTAGATGTGCATTCAATTAGAATATTTTTGCAGTTGGCCAGACATTTTTTACTTATGTACTTATGTATGTACATCTACATCGAAAATACGCACTTATACTTAGTGCCTACTCAACCACTGGTACTGCGATGCAAAATTGGCTTTATTTTATTTAACATATATGACCAGAATAAATATTATGTCGCGTAGACTCTCAGTATCGAAGACCTAAGACTCATTTAGAACGCTTCAAGGCTTGATGACAGTTGTAAATCTCTTTGGAACTGCCTAGGCGCTTATAATAGATTGACGCTCTGTTGGGTCCTTTCACAAGAAAGGTTCAAAGGCAACGAAAGGGCCGACTGTCTCGCAAAACGTGCAGCCCAAATGCGCAGGCATAGTTCCGAGCCTTTCTGAGGCACACCTAAAAGATACACTATGGAGCTGCTTAGGTGTTGGGAATAATCTCAGAATGATGGGCACTGGCGGATATCAACGGGAATGAGACAATCAAAGGGTGCTCAGAATTCTTGCAGGCTACCTAAGAGGAAACTGCAAGTTAAGGTACGGACAAATCGTAGGTTTTGTGGGCTGGCAGAGGAAACCACAGAGATATTCTGTGTGATTAACCACTAGGGTGGTCCTTAAATGTAGGAAGCAAATTTTTACATCATATTTCCTAAGCCTAAACCCCTAAGTCAATGCTAATATATTGAGTAGAAGATATCACATAAATTTTGGCCCCGATTGGAGTCGGTTAAGGCATGTCGAACGGGGGTCAAACTTCAGATTACCCTATGAAGCCGTCTTAGCCGACTGCAGTCGGGATCAAAATTTATATGTGATATCTTCGACTTTGGCGGTATCAATTTCAGTATTAAAAAAAATTCTTTTTAATTTTGTGAGTCTTCCTAGAGGCATTTGGCCTTTGATTCCTTTGCGACACGCCTTAGTCGACTAAAATCGGTAACAAAATTTATTTGTGATATTTTCGACTATGTTAGTATTGATTTCGGGTATTAGATTAAAAAAAAATTAGCTTTAGTTTTCTGAATCTCTACAGAGGAATCTGAACTTTGCCCCCTGTGCGACATGCCTTAACCGTCTTCGATTGGGACCAAAATTTATATGTGATATCTCTGGCTGTGGTGTTATCGATTAAGGGGTGAGAGTGAAAAAAATCGTTCATTTGATTTTAAGGACGGACAACCCTTTTGCCCACTTAGACTGATAAACCTTGGGAAACGATTATCTTCCCCATCCAAATGTAGGAACATGCCACCATCCAATATGTACAATTTCTTAAATGGGATGGAGTGACTACTTCCGGATACCCGACGTAATAATAATAAGAATGTAGTAGAGCTTGATGAAGAAGGAATTCTGTGTGATTTCTATTCATAACGAAAAACACTTTCAAAGCGTCGACACCAGCGCTTTAATTACAATGAAATATTCGCTATGGTTTAAGTGCTGATCAAGAAGTGATACTATCAGCAACCACCAGGAATACATTCACTAAAAATATTGCGAAAACGTCAAGCGACAGTGTGTCAACAGAACTGAAATTGCGAACAGCAGAAGACAAGAAACAAAAACCCCAACGCAGCATCCCTTTGCCAGCGCCAACGCCCTGCAGTGGCAATAAAAGTTAATGTACGAAAAATTCTGACACGGATATCTTAAGCATTCAAATTACCCGTAAAATACGACGATGACAGCAGCAGCCGCAGCCGCAGAAACAGAGGGACGACGCAGAGTACAACAAAAAATGTTGTGGAAATAATAGCAGTAATGTTAAGTGCTCGCGGCAACAAAAACAGCAGAAACAACAAGCATAAAATGTGCTACATATCAGCAACCGCGTTGAATACCTGCAGTAATGATAAATTGTGCAACAACAGCACCAACACCAACACCAAAAGCCTGGGCAAGAGGGTGGCGGTGGCGGTGGCGGCAACAAAGATTCTGGCAGCAGCTGAGACAAGAGCAGCATTCACAGCACGTTGGCAATATTGTAACTCATTCTTATTGTCATTTGTTATTGCTGTTGTAACATTTACTGTTGAATATTTTTGTGTTGGTGTTTTCAGCACTGCGCTGCAATGGCACTCCTGCCGTGCCTGCCGTATAAGTTGCGCTTAATTTGCATATTTTATGCGGCGGCAAGCGCACAAATAGCGTCAGCACGCGCGCTTACCTGAATATTACATAAGTAGATGTTAAGTGTGTGCGTGTTTTCATGAATATATGTATGTGAGTGGAAGTGGTGTATGTGCGCATTTATGTTCAACACCGTCGACAACGCGTAAATGCCTGTCAATGTAATTGTGGCAATGTAAAGTGTCAAAATGCGGCCGCGCGTGCGCCAAATGAGCGACGGTGGCACTACTCCGACTACTCCGAGCTGCTGCCGTAGACTCTTATGCAAAACTTAGCAACTATTGTCAGCGCGCTAACAAAAATAGCGCTCGCAAATGAATGCACATCTGAATGCCAGGAAATGTTGGTGGAATAAGTAAAAAGGCCTACTTGTATTCTCGCAGTCGACACAAATCAGTTTTTGAATGGCCTGGAAGTGTGTGTGCGGCAAAAATGTGGCATGTCCTCATTTGGTTGGTCCTTTTTGTTTGTGCCTGTCACTTTGCATGGAATAGGTGAATGTTTTAGTTGTCGTAAATGGAAATGAAAATAAAGTTATCAGCTGAGATTGTGGCATGTGTGCATAAATATTTTAACATACTTACCGTACCTGCTGTCCTTGAGCAGGCAAAATTATTTGACATGCGTGTACGGGTTGTAATGCCTGCTGGATTTTACCTTTTTTACGAATTGTGCTGGCGTAACTAATGCTCTGAGGTGTCAAAGAATGCAGTCATCGTGACTTTGAATCATTGCAGTCACATTCATTGACTAATAATTTTTAACTGCAGCCAATCAATCACATATTTGACTTAAGACTGCACTGACTAATTAGTCATTTTCGCTCATCCCTTGACTGCAAACAGGATTTTTTTAATCCTTTATTACTTGGGTTACTTTTCAGCATTTTCCAATCCTTTTTTTTTCTATTTTTGGCCGCGTAGTGCCAGTGCGCGACAACCTCTCTAATCCAATCATCAAAGGTGAATCGTTTTGATCTAACTTGTTGGCAATTTTGTTGTTCCTCCTCTTAAATCAACGCAGCGAGGATACTGCGTGCAGTATAGATTTTATAATAAAATAGATCGCTAACTAACTGACACAATGATTACCAAATGTGGAGCTCTGGGCTACAAAAAGTCGAAAGAAACTGGTGATCTCGCGAACAGCAAACCTTTATTTTGACTTAAATATACACGCCCGTTTCCCATCGATTCTGGGATATCAACTAAAGAATAGCATTATCAGGATTTATTCTGATAACCAGGCACAAATTTTACTAAGAAAATTTTCTGAAACCAAGTGTGGAGCAATACTCGATTTCTTGTTTGGGTTCCTGGTCATAGAGACATAGTTGGTAATGCGAGAGCCGATCGTTTGGCTACGACAGGAGTTTCTTTTAATGACTATGTTGCAAAATGTAGAAAAATACAAATATTTGCAGTTTCTGGAACATAAATGGAAGGTACGGTCTGAGTTACATACTTGTAAGGTAAGGCACTAGCTAGTTTTTTGGTCTGATTTTCTTAAAAAAGAATATCTTCGGGAAGCACACAATTAAACTGCAAGGGAAATTATACTGTGCCGCAATGAACGACGTTGACAAATTCATGAGCGGTTCCCAAGAGTTCGATACCTTTGGAAGACCTTTGAGGTGAGGAGCCGGTGAATAGAGATGTGGACTCGCTTAGAATTTTCAATCGAATTTAGTTAGCACAGAATAGAAATGACTAGAGTATGTAGCTAGACTCGACCGAAATCGCTTAGCGGCAAAACCGAAGAAGGACAATAAGAACAACAAAAAAAAAAGAAGAATATTTCCAAATTAAAGAGTTATTTCTATTTATGTGTGATTTATATTTATACACATGACTTACTCTATTATTCGGTAAAGTTTTTTTTCAATCTTACCGAGATGTATTCTATGAAATACTAGTTTTAATAACACCTAACGAAATACATTGTAAATGAACGTAAATATGTTCGATATCGAAATGTGAAAATTGAATGAAAATACGAGAAGTTGAAAGAGAAGAATTTGTAAATATTTAAGCATATCCTGTACGCGTCTGTAAGAATTACATTGTGCAACAATCATATGCAAACATTCGCATGTGGCAATAAAACAGTGTGAGCCAAAAACGTAGCACAAACAATATGCTTAAATTTGCCATTTCCGTCAGTGAAAACATAAAACATATGCATGAATATCGACACGCACACTAACCAACCTTCCCATAAATGATATCGAGCGACATTCGCAAATGCTGACTGTTGAAAAGCTGAAATCCGAAAAGCACTCAACGCAGCAAAGCGTCCCAATAACAAACACTTTTCAACAAACGAATGGTTAATTTTTAATTTGCATAAATAAAAAGTAAAAAAAAAACACACACACACACATACACACGCGCCTATATAAAGGCTCAGCAAAAAGCTCGCTTTTTCTGTTTATTTCCCTTTTGTAAAAGGAGACGCTGAAGTTTCACCTGTGCGTGGCATGGCATTATTAGAACAAGTGCGGCAAACCTGTACGCATGGGTGACGGTACAACGTGGCGTATGAGTGACTTACATTGATGCTTTTTGTTATGTTTGAATCACAAAAATCGCAAGTCCTCATACATATGTATGTACATATGTGAGCAATGAAGCAGCAGCAACAAAATACACTCTTCACAAGTATCACACAAATTTTGGTGCGATGGCGGAAGATCAGAAAAATGAAAATTAAAGCCAAATAAAGACAAGAGAAAAAAGTAAAATTACAATGGAAAAGAAGCAGAAAGTAACGATGACGCATTTGCGAAATAAGCAGGCGATGGGCAGGCGTTCAAAAGCTAAGCTAGTAAGGACAATGGAAGTGGCAAAGTGATAAAAAAAAAAACGTTCATCACATTGAAATAGAGAAGTGGCTGTGAGTTTGCCGAAAAATTGCAGAGAAAAGAAAATCAAGTGTCATGTTGCGAAATAGAATATGTTTTACGCTTTAAACTTGGCTTATTTCAGGCGCATGCAAAAGTGTTTATTGAAGATCAAAAATTACAAGAAAAAGGCAGAAGACTATGAAACGACTGAAAGTTTCTTACATTAAATGAGCGACAAACAGTTGGCTTAATTAAAAAAGTTTATAATAGCACATTTCAGCATTTCAATAAATTAATCGATTGATAAATGCAAAAAAATCCAATATCATAAGCATTTCTTTTACATTCGTTTAAAAATCAGACAAATCCTTTATAAAAAATATATTTATATTTCTCTCTCTACCACATGGAAATGAAATGTTTTTGTGTAATGTTTTCCCTTTTTATTAATATTTTTTATCCCCTTAGCCTTTGTTTGCAACTTTATTGTTTGCAAATTCTTTGCTGACTAGACTTCTTGTGAATTTTGCTATACATATTTGAAATATTTTTATTTGCATTTATTCTTGCTATAAACTCTGTCTGTCCAAAATGTCCAATGCACTGCGATCTGCATACGTAAAAATTTAGGAATGTTTTAAACAAAATTTACGTTGTTCTGTTGGCTGGAAAGTAATTTTATTTCCATCGCCGTTCAAGTTGACGTGGCAATATCTCTGACTGCCGGCCATTGAGCAATGAACAGTATTGCCAAACAGAATTATAGTTTATTTAACACGGTTGTTTTTAGTGGAAAAAATATAATTCAATTTTGTTTAAGGAGCTAAGGAGCAAAATCCATTGGCTCTTAGCTTCTTGCCCTTTTGCTCCGCTCCGAAGCCCTGATTTAAAACGTTTGGAACCCGAGGCTGTTTAAGATCACCAAGGGTACGTATGTACACATAGAAAGTGGCGCGTCGCCGAGCGAAGAGAAATTTCAGCTGGTCATACTGCATGAGGTGGAGCGAAATTTTCTGTACGGAATTGGCTAAAACGATGCCAATAGACTTACCTAGATTACTTCAAAGTTAGATGATTTTTTATTTTAATTATTTCTGGCGGCATGAGCTGAAAGGTCAAACAGAAAATTCTGAAGCAAAAACTGCTTTGTATTCCGCTTTAAAACGCTTCTGAAAAAGCTTGCTGTATGAGCACTACTCTTGGCTCGGCTTAGCGCGGCTTCCGAAGTGTACGCACGCTAAGGATTGCAGAAGGTAAATATCTAATAGCTAGTAGCTCTTTTGGTGCTCGTAAATTTCCTTTACCTTAAAATTAAAGTGCCCACAATAAATTCAAGCAGTTTTAGGTAAATATTTTAAAAGTAAAGACACAAGGGTATTCAACAATGTTATTGGATTTGAGGTCGTTTGTAATGAAAAATGTGTGCTCAATAAAATTGTTGAATGAATGAAAAAAACCAATAATCTTAAGTTAAATATTAGATATTTAATAGAACCTTAACACAAAGCCAACCAAAAACAACAACCACTTGATCTCGCCTAAATAGTTAGCAGCGAAGTTGTTGTCTTTGATTGCAGTTAACTAGGTTGACCATGAAAAACAGCAACATTTTAAATCGCGAGCTTATTCCGGTAAGTACCATAAAATAATGTCAGGAGCAGGTAATATTGTACCTTTGTACTATTTAGCATGTCATTGGTCGGTAACAACTTAAATTTAAATATATTAAATTCATTCTAGCGTGTCTCAGTCCTTGGCGACTATAACTTTTTTTCTGTTCTAAACAGTAAGAGTGGCACCTTTCTGAAATCTTTATTAAATGAACAATTTTTTTTATGTAATGTAAAGTTATAGCTCCGTACATTTTTTTTTCACCAGAGATAGTCAAAGTTGGAGAAGAAAATATCAAAAAGATTAAAATCCCAAAATAGTCCTAATTTTATGATGGTTCCTTAATATATTTTAACTGCATTGCATTTGAGAATAGAGAAGCAACAATCTGAAGGTATTTTACACAAAAAATTTACTAAGTATAGCCTGGGTTGTAGATGCAGTTAAAGAAAGTACATGAAAAGGCACGATTTTTTTTTTTTAATTAAAAAAAAAATTAAATATTTCAAAAACGGTGACGCTTTTACCTGAATTTTTTTATTTATCAGGGGGTTCCCCCCCACCTACCTTCGCCTAAAGTTTGGCAGGTTACTTCTGGGACACCCTGCATATGCTCGTCTTTATTCTTTAAATATTTTATTTGTATCGAACATATTTTGATACATAAGTATATAAATGTATACATAGTGTTTTAACGTTAGGCTTGTTTTTTCTAAACGCACCTTATTTGCTTGTTTTCCTTTTTGATATATTAATTCCGACAGCTGTCATCCATTGTATGTACTTTCTGCAGCTGACTTTATTCACCTGGGAATCCAAAGTTTTTATAACACTTAGAAGTTTTGGTTTTGATGTTATTGATTTGTTAATGGAGCATACATACATACAAACGTACAATATATATGCATATGTACTCGCAATGCTTATGTACAGTGTTGCATACATACATATGTATGTACATAAAATATTCGCAGATCGTATATTTATAACAAGAAATGCGGTGCTACGAGAAATGTGAATTTACATATTTTTGACAAAGACATGGACAGCAGAACACTTTCTCACAAGTGGCATTTTTGATGAATGGTAATAAAAATAGATCAATCAAAGAAACCCAAATATTGACAAAATATGCGGCAAGTGTTTGACGTTTTATTTGCTCGGCACTTGAATAAATACGATTTGACAATTTCAGTGAAGTTTTAGAATTTCATATTAGCTATGTTAGCGCTACTATTCTTGGCCCATGTGTGAGGAGGATTCTGCTCTTTAGTCGTTTCAACCTTTTCCTTTACACACCGTTTTTGCCTTTAAACCCTATTTTTGCATTGACTCAGCAAAATTTCTTATTGTGCGCCGCGAAGCAAGCGGGAATTGGCTAGTGTATGTATAAAATAATATCCCAAAACCATATGCAAGGCAAAGTAGCTGTGATAATAAAATATTAGACCTCTTCAACAGAGTCATTTATATGAGAAACTGGTAAAGAAATAAAGTACGCGGTGGAAATAGATCGATTCTTAGAAGAGAGGTAAAAGTATTAACCCTTTAACGACCTTAATGTCTAATTTTTTCATTACTATCTTATTATGGAAAAATTTTTTACGATTACTATTTACGTCAACACAAGAAAGGGCACGTTCAAAAGCATACTGTGAATCATTTTGCCTCTGCATTGAAAGGGTTAAAAAGCGTATCATATCTGAGACTAAAGGGTGAAATGTTGCACTTTCGTAAAGATCTCGACCATTGTAACCATTTTTGTTATATGCATTTTTTTGTACAACCTGACAGTTTACGAGTTATTAGAGTTTAAAGGAAGCTTTTTTCTAATCTGGCGACTCGGTTACAGCATCCAATTATCCAAGAATCGAATCCTAAAATAAAACGAAAAGAAATCTTTCGGAAAAAATATACTGTTTTCTAGTGGAATGGGAGCCAAAATCCAAAATTTCAAAAAAAGTGACAATTTGAACGGTCTTTTTAAGGGTTAACTTATTGTTGCTGTAACTTCTCTTCACGTTAAATTTTCATTCCATTATCTCTTTTCTTATCGAAGATCTACGATTTTGAAAAAAAAAGATGGTGTTTGCCCATAGTGCGTCGGTTGTTGTCTGCATACCCATCACGTCTGTGAGCTATACGTTTAGCAGCACGTCCATTGGCGTCTTGGGTGTAGTGTACAGTATCGTACTGATCCATAGTAGGACCGTTCTTTGCACCTACTTAGATATGTAGTGGTAGGGTGGTTCATTTCTTAGCTTAAGTAGGCTCGTTGAACAGATATTTTGCAGAGTTATTAATCTTATGTCTTATATTTGCTAGTGGTGCTAGTTTGCGTTAGTGGTGAAGTTTTTTTTTTTAATAATACGAACTCCGTTTCGCTTCATAGCGTTCTCGAAAAACTCCAGTCCGATTTGATTTTACTTAGTCTGTGCACTAAACATTTGATAAAACTATTTAGGTATATATATTTTATACTCTCGCTTCTTATTTACATTAATAAAACTGACATCAATACATACGTACATATCTATTTGCAATACTCTTTGGGTGTACATGCATACAATTTTCTTACGTACATATATATGTATATTGCTTGAAAAGATTACAGATATTAAAATGTGATTCGTAAGTTATGCAATGTTCTCTTAAAGTTTTGTTGAGTTGGCATTCGTAACCATAAAATCAAATTTTAAAATTTTATTCAAAATTGAAGTGGTCAACTACGCCAGCAATACAATACTGTAACCAATGCCCGTACCTACACCTAATCATACATATGTATATGATGTCCCACCTGCACAAACAAAAAAAAAAAAACAAAAAACAAATTTTCTTCAAAATGTATTGTCTGCCTGCTCTGTTTTGACTAGACTCTTATTTATTTGCATGCATGCAAATCGATGTCGTGTGGACTTACCTGTCTAACTTACATATGTATGTACATAGGTACATAGGTAAATTTCAATAGGGTCTGGGTGAATGTGATCTCTTAGATATTTTATTGTGCTTCCGCATTGTTATTGCAAGGAGCTTTGAAGAAGTATTGCTTTGCCGGTTAGCTTGATTAAATTTGATACAATTCGGTTTGCATGCTTTTCATATTTTTTATTGCTTTTATTAAATTTTATTACTTTAGCTCCCACTTAAAAAGTGTCAAATGACTTCTCGTGAGAGCGAAGGTATCACAGCTGTTATTTTTTGTTCAAATTCACCGAACCTACTTCAGCCTGTTTATCGTTAAACATATTGACAGCACACTTTGTGCTTTTTTTACTTTTAGGCCTTCTGCGCTTATTTGGGCTTTCCTTTATCGGATCATTGCGATTATTTTCATGTCATCCACGCAAAGTCTAGAAAACTGAAAAGCACAAAAAAACAATGCTAGATACATACGCTTTGCCGAAAGAATCGAACGAAAAACGGTTTAATTTTATTTCCCTATGAGATCTTTTAGTCTATTGCCGTGACTATTCGTAGGCTTAAATATACATACATACGCATACACGCACGTATAACATACGGGTATTTGTGCGTATACATCTACATTTGCAATACTCATTTACACCTTAGTTTGTGGTTGTTGTTTTTTTTTTTTTTTGTTATCGACAACATCATTGCCCATTATTATTATTGGCTGACAACTGTGTTGCCATCATTTCAACTGCTTCGTGTTGCCACTCTCGACTGTGGTTATGCTCGTTGAGCTTGTATCCTTTTTTTTTATTATCCTTTATCAGCGCAAATGGACATGACATGACAGGTTGGTTGCCTGCACGATTTGGAGGCTTTGGGTTTCGCATTGGCTTCAATTTCGGACGGCTTCATGGCCTGCCAACAAAATAAAATGCCATTTAAATACTTATTTGTTTACTTTTCCCTGCCGTTTGATGTTGAGATACAAAAGCTTTTGTTTTTACTTGAAACGCAACTTAAAATGTCAGTTGATAGCAAATAAATAAACAGACGTAGAGAGAAAGGATTGTTGACCGAAGGTTGTTCAACGAGGCGATAGACAAAAGGATTAACGCTTAGTTAAAAAGGCGCCTGAATAGATAATGGCTTTGTAATTTGCCCTTGTGGTTTTGCTAAGTGGCACGAGCGGGATATGTTTACACAGAAAATGCAAATAAATATTGTAAAAATAAAAAGTCAAGATGAAGGAATTTAAGTGGAAAGGTAAATCAAATATTCGAATGTGCGCAATTTCGGTTAATATAAACTAATTTTGCTCAAAATGGCAAAGAAAATATTGTATGTACTTCCACCATGGAAAAGTTTCTTATAAAAGCCGGCTGGCGTTCGTAGGCGACATAAACTTGTGGGTCGTTTCCCAATTTCAAGACGTGCATCATACATTAGAGGAGAAACTCGGCCAAATGCCGAATAAAAACTTAAGCGTCACTAATTTTAGTATATCTGCTTTTACTAAACAGGAGCTGGGAGGATTTAAATTCTATTCGTGTTGGGCAGTTATGGGTCACTTCAATAACGAGCAGAGCCGAAGTGGCTAAACAGTGGAAAAAAATATTTTCTTCTAAATTATCCACAAAATACTAAGGAATCATAGAACACTGTAAACTTATGTGGATTTTAACCTAGAAAAAAGCGTAAAAAGTGCTTCAAACTAGTAGTCTGGAAGAAAAGGATTTAACTCAATCCACAAGCTTATACACTCATGGCAAAAAGTTTTGGCGTAGAGAATTTTCACAATATAATGCAATAATATTAATTTTAATATTTTTCGCTAATTCTTCACGCACCATTCCTACTACAACAAAAAATCTAAGAATATGAATTTCTAAAGTTTGTACCAATGTCAGGAAAATTCAATAGATTTTTCTGCAAATTATAAATTTTTTAATCAGATTTTTTAGAACTTTTTTGAGTATGCAGTTGTCAAGTAGGCAAGACTTAACGTTTATTTTTGGGCATTTTTTTCACATTATATTCGATATAAAAAATTTCCTAAATATTTTCAATGCGGTTTTCAGCAACTTCAAACTTGTGTTTAATTTATAGTAAAATCGAAATATTCTAAAAAACTTGATTTAAAAGCTGAAAATTTGCATGAAAATTTTCCTCAGTTTTGCAAAAAGTTTAGAAATCATATTTTTATGTTTTTCGTTGTAGTATGAACCATATGAAAAAATAGCATAAAAAGATTATAATAAGAATTGTTGTGAAAGTTTCTCTGCGCCAATACTTATTGCCATGAGTGTAAATTATTTAAAGATGCTTCTCGAATAGCCTTGAATGAATTAAACTTCTTGTTTAGGCTCTTAACAAATGCAGAATGTAAACCCGTTAATTAACTCCAAAGATATTTTAGATGGCAGATGAAAAACTACTAATTTTTTTTATAAGCACAGAAAGTAAACTTAAAACATACACATATATGTATGCACATAAATAAAATAAATAAAATTTTTGGTAGAATAACAAGCGGGTTATCCACCAGGACTAGCAAGCATTCCTGGGATGGATTGCAGATTAGTGGTTACTTCAGATGTTTACGGTACACTGCCTCATTCCATCGCATAAGAACAAATTAGAACTAAAGCACGTCTAGGATGCAATACAGACAACGCTAGAGGAAATCCTTGACTACCTTTTTTTAGCAACTTTCAAGCATTCTGTGATTGATCATCCTTAGCTTTGCGACCACAACTTTAGTCAATTATTAAGGCTGGAAAGTGTCCTGAATATCTGTCTCTTATGAACCGCGGTTGGCCGCTGTCCCTTAATTGTTTCAAATTTTTATTTTCTTTCTCATTTTCTATGAGTTTTTAGTTGGTAACGCAAATAGAATACAGTGTTGATTGTATTTGAAGTAGGTGCTATATAAAAAACACAAACGAAACAAATGAATATCTAAGCATACAAATCTACATATTTACATATTTGATTTTGTGTTACTATCAGTCACTTGAAGTCTTAGTATCGTGAAAATGCGCATTTATAACTATGTATGTAGCTATCAAACTAATAAAATTGGCTGTAATAAATTAGAGAGCTAATGCTAGAAATTCACTTGCCCGCCACCTTAGCTCCAGATGAGACCTTTTTTGTTACAATCTAAGCTATTTTACACAGCGCCAGCGGCATTACAGTTTTATCACAAGATACCCTTAGGAAGAGAGCTTTACTACACTGAAATGGTACAAACTCACTTCTCGGCGCAAATGTAAATAATACCTTAATCTGAAATTTCTTTCGCATTCAGTTGGAGCAAACAAATTTGCAAATGAAATCTCGCCGGCAATAATTTTTCACTTTAACTCCCGCAAACACTTGAAAGTGCATCTCAAATCATTTGCATATCAGTATCAGTGTATACATACATACATATGTATTTTTGAGCATGTACATACATATACATATGTGTGGTTATGCATTTTTATTTTCTCGTATCTTCACACATGAATATTACGGTAATATTTCTTATTTTACAAGACTATAAAATTTCTACAAAGCCATAAGAAAAATTACCAAAAAATAACTGGAAAGTATTTTGTTGCAAGAATTTAGCTTCAATTTGTTGTTTGCGCATTTGAAATTGTTGCTGATATGCAAAATAATTTTGTAACTGAATTTGAATTTGCAGTGAGCAACATTTTTTTTTTGTAGGTTGCAAATTTATGCGTGGAAATCTGTTTGCTAAAAAAAAAAAATGTTTTGCACATTTATTCAAGGTGTAATTTTTCAATGTTAACTTTATCAGCATTTTGTGGAAATGTTGCGAAAATTCAGTATTTGAAAAATTCGCCGGTCCTTGATGCTCTTTTTTGTGTTGTTTAAAAAAAAAAAGTCGCAAGGTTGGTCTATTAGAGGCGAAGAGTTTTTTTTTTACTAGCGGGAAGAGGTATTTTAATTCGCGTGCTGTACCTCTCCCCTCCCGCTAGTAAATGTTTCGTCGGTTGATGGTTAGCATCTAATACTCAACGTTCGTCGCCCGAAAAAAAGGTATTCCTAGCTGCCCTAAACCCCAGATTTTGACCTTGATCAAAGAATGCTACTTCTCATGACCATCTTATCATAGCTGCTTATTTCTTCAAGTGAGCGCGTTGGCAACCATGGACCGACTGCGCTCAGGAAATTCCATGCTTAAGAAATACTGTAAATGAGTCTTCCCTAAGGTCACAGACTGCGGTGAATATTTGTGGAGAAATCGTGACAGTGTAGCTGCGATATACACTGCCAGAAAAGGGTGGCGACTTTCTCTCCGTAGCAGATGTCGACCACCGCGCCTGTGTTACACTCATTTTGCTCTAATATTCTTGCCGGCACCTCTACTAGTATTTCGGAAATTATATTATTCGCATGCAGCATCGAAGCTTCCTCCGCAACGCTAGTCTCTTAATATTTCATTGACGAGCATTCATGACTTTCTAATGTGAATTTTGCTTCTTCTGGACCTTCTGGTTTTAAGAACTGCTTCCTTTTTGTCAGCGTTCATTCGCTGAGGTAGCTGCGAAAGTATTCAAGAGATATACATATATGACTAAACTGACCATCTCATAAGTGAGTTGAGGATATTTTCCATTCCGAAGTATAGAAGGCATTTTCAACATTGAGGTAATACCTCTTTATTATCAACTTTCCAGCATTACAGCCTTCGCCACTTTAAGTCCGTTTTTCACTACCACTATTGAAGAAACTGCTCTTGCGATAACCTAGCATCACTTTTCTGGAGTGAAGAAATCAAATCAGTGTACCCACACTCTAGGATCATTCTCAAGGTTTCATGGAGGCATGTTAGCCAGTTATATCCAGGTAATTCAGGTGGATTACCCTGCCCGCCTTCGTTAAAAGCACAACTCTTTGAGCTTTCCACAAATATGCTAATGCGCCTTGCTCTAACCCCTTTTGCGTTACTTAGACGAATAATATGGCATTTTCCTGGATTGCTGTTTTCAAGGCATTACTCGGGACGTCATTGTTACTGGGGTATTGTTACTGCATTTGGAGACAGCAATGATTTTGCTCAGTGTTGTCTATTCCTTTGTTGTTCTTACCATCACTTTATCATTTGGTTTTCGAAAATTTACAAACTGGCGGCGAGTGAGGTAAAAAATGTTTTCGTTCCTCTTTATGCTCTTTATCGTTTAAATTTATTTCATTACACTTTTTTTTTGAAAATACACATATTTTTTATTCAAATAACTTTTGCCAAACTCGAAAGATATGCAAACAAGTGACTCAGCTTAAAAAATCTGCTATGCGTGAACACACATACATACGTTCATACGTATGTAAATTTAGTGAGTAGGACACAAAAAAATTGTAAATATTAGCTTATCCAGCGCTACATTTTCCACTTTTTTTTTAATTTTTTGCGAAGTTTATTAGCGCATGGTTGTGTGGTTAAGCTGAGTGGCGAGATTGCAATGTTACCCCACACGAAAGCAAACATATGTGGTTTTGATGTAAAACGCACGAAATGAATTGCACATTCTAAGAGAGATATTATATTTTAAAGAATGTAAAATGGAGTAGGGGCTAAGGGCTAAGTTATGGCTAACGCAAAACCGCATAAGTGAGGTTGCATAAATTATTTTGTAGAGAGTAAACACACTCATATTTAAAAAAATTTTCTCTCTTTTATAAAGCAATCGCATTTCTGGCTAGTATATTTTAAGGACGAAGGGATAAAGCTTGAGCCAAGAGCTTCGGTGAGCAAATCAAATTTTTGGCAAAAAAATGTCAGTTACGCTATTTTGCAGAACGACAATATACGGGTTGGTTCTTTAAACGACGATATCAAGCCCTAACCGCCAAAATAACGTAAGCAATTTTTTTTTTAATTTTCTTTTTTGACAAAGTTTAAAAAACTTGTAGTTTGAGAATATTTTTTCTTTATAAAGGGTTGCCACCTCTTCAAAAAGTCGAATTTAATTAAGTTATACAAAAGCTATATGAAATATTATTTTGAATATTTAGACTACTTTTGAGGGGTTTGAAGAGAGTTGGCATCTTAAAAATTATATTTAACTCAAATTTCTTCATATATATATGTAATATAAACTTACAAATTTTGTAAACATTTTGCACAGTATTTTTTTTTATTTTTATTTTTTTTGCAAAGGGAAAGTTTAAGTTGATTATGATAAAGGATATAGAAGACCGATATAACAAAGTCCCCAAGTAGCTGCGATGATCTCATTTTAAAACTAATTGCTTTAGAAATCGAAAATTTGTATTGACATTTTACTTTATAAAGCTGTTTATATATATTTTATATTTTTATGAATATAGTATAAGTTCTTTCCATTTGATGCTATACTTTTTCTTTATAAAATGAATAGATGTATCTACTCCATACACAATTTTCCAAGTCAAAGTATTTTCGCAGTTTTCGCCTACAGCGTGAACAAAATCGTTTGTTTTGTGTAGCTTTAGATTTTTATAGATTTGTTGTTCATCACCGGAGGCAGATGGCTTATATTTTATGAGTTTATTGCTTTAGTAAATTTATAAATATTTACGCCATGCTGCGCGTCATTTGGTAATTTAATTTCCAAAAGTTTTTTGACGCATACATGCAACTCTCTTCACTACAGCAAATCGAAGGGGGCATTGAAGACTAGTGAATGAAAATTTAATATTAATGGAAGAATTATGTATTTTTTATGAACGAGAAGTTTGTATAAGGATATATTAAATCAAATTTGCTTACATAAATATCAGGTGGAATTTGTGGTAGAAAGTTCATCCAATGAATTTAAGTTTATAGTTTCCCAAAGGGGCTTACAGTAAAGAGTGTAAATTGAGCAAATATTCAACCATATTCGAGGCCGAAATTTTGAAATCTGCAAATGCTTTTATAGACCAACTGATGTGGCCAGAATAAATTTAATGTTGGAAAGTCAGGCAGCAATAAAAGTCTTAGACACAAGCAAAAACGCGTTCAAGTGTAGTACACTTATGGCAGAAAATTGTAATTAGCGATATTCCAAAAGATTTACAGATTCCCGAAGCGGTTGCCTAGTCTTGCGCGGGGGTTCTTTCAACTCTCACTAGTTGTCTGCCAATAGACCGCAAGTTAAGGTAATCTTCAAAGAGACGGCCAAAGTTTTGCTAACGTAGAATTCTTTCCACTTCGGTGTAAACTAACCTAAACCCTTTTAATCTCTTTATTATTATCTTCAGAAATTTAGTTACTATCAAGTACATCCCTGCAATCCGCCTCGTACAAAATTTAAACCAAACTTTTCACTTTCTAAATACGGTTTTTCTCCTCACCATTTTTTGGTAAAAATATTATCACTTGTCGTTGCTATAAATTAGGCTTAAAAATGTCCAATGTAAAGCTGAAGCCTCTAACATGCCTTAGTGTCATGTGTATTTAACTATGTATATATGAACATATATTGAATATAATTTTTATTCATATTAACACGCCAGCTTCGGAAATATTGATAACTGTTATTAATTTATAGTATATCATAAAATAAAATGTAAACAAAATAGCGAAAAACCCAAAATGAAATATTCGCAAATTTAATTTTAGCGCATTCTATGTAGTGGCGTGCATAAATACACATATATAAACACTAATCGTCAGTTGAGTAGGTACATAGCTGATCTTATGCTTTGCTGCAGTTAACAATTTGTATAGCTTTGAAAGACAGTTAACTTTATCATACACTGAATCAAGCCAAGTAGGCACACTTACCCAGGATTAAAAAAAAAAAAGTGAAATGAAACTCAACCAAAGCAGATACATGGATGTGAAGAAGTGCCATTGCGACGTCAGCTTTTGATTTTAAGTAGGACGCATTGAAATTAAAGTCAAAAAGTAATGCTAGTGGCTCTAGAAAAAAGTTTATGAATAACTTTAAACTCACGAAATTTTCAAAATAATCAATATTTTGGCGCCTATACGGTTGTTAAGCATTTGGCCGAGCCTCTCCTACAATTTTTCGGGTGCGTCTTGATGTTGTTGCACAATATGTAAACTCGAAAAAAAGAAAATCCCAGTGGCTATTTAAGTGAACCAAGTTGTATGCAAGTAGTAGGCACATGCTAATATATTACATATGTATGTATGATTGTGAGTACCCTGCAGGAAAACTCCGAACTAGTGAACCAAATATTTAGTTTCCTACTAGATCTTCATGGCCAAAAACAAATCAGTCCGATAGTCCCACCAACCCATTTTTTATTTATTTCATTATTTAAGTGGGGGGAGTGCTTGTTTACTTTAAATATATACTTATTTTTGGGGTTTTTTGTTCAAATGCGTTTTCAGTCTGCACTTCACAGATGCTTTTTCATAGTTTGGAAGTACAAAACAAAAATTTAGGGGCCATCTGGAAGCTAGCCAATAATAGTAAGCACCTCTGAATTTAAATTTTTATTTTTATTTAATTTATTAATGGCTAGTCAGTAAGAACGTACATTGACGTATTGTGTCATTGACTTAATAAAGAAATACGAAATACGAAAAATTCATTCAAACAAATTTGATTTCAAGTTGAAAACACTTTACTTTGAAAATAATTTAAAATCGCACACATGGAAAAATCAAAAAGACTGAAGAAATCATGTTGCTTTTTTCGCATGTCGATTTTAGAACTGATTCGGAACTATCGAAAAAGGGATGATTCGGGGGGCACACTTCGTATGGCATCACACTGTTAAATTTGTCAGTTTCGAGCATGCAAAAAAGAATCAACGCGCACTAATCATGGTTCTAAATACTCTAATACCGAATTTTCCCACAGGGTATTTATGAATGCACACATATAAGTGAGCGTGTATATTTAGACACATTGAAAATACAAATTTTTAAATATAAATTTATTTGTACCATTAAATTTACTCGCCTCACGTCCATTCGATTTGGCCACGTATATTTGTGTGTGTGTAGAACATTTGTGAACGAATACTAAATTTTGATTTATACCCTGCCATGTGTCAGTTTGTCAATTTCAGCAGCATTTATGTATCTATGGACTAGGATGGTCCCCAAAAAGACATATCAGTACTTTAATTAGAAATGGGACACTCCCTTATTTTGTTCTATGCAGAAAATAAAGATATTCACCATGGTGTAATAATAACAAGGTGTTGTCAGTAACTTAACCTCACTTTTTCGGCAGGTCTATTCCGGTCACGCATTTTAAAGTACCAGAAAAGGTACTAATTATTTACTACTTTTAATCCGTTGGTGCATACTATTTCAAATTAAATGTAGAAAAATGTACAATTACAGGCTTATAAGCCTGAATATATGTTTGTATCGGCAGCTCCACACAGCTTGGACATATATTGTAACTTTAAAAAAGTAAAAGCCGTCAAATAAGGCAAATTCCTATAAGACTGTAAATGATTTTTTAATTAGATTAAAACACATAAATATCGGTAATATAAGCGAATTCCTAATTTAACCATGCAGCCACTCTATTCTAGTGTATCAGTAGTTCGTTTGGCTCAATATTATGACAATGCAGCAAAAGTTATTTAATATAAAAAATCGCCTTTTCATACGATTTTTGTGTACGTTTTTTTTCCATTGATAACCACGATATCTTTTATTTTTTTACTTTTTTAGGACAAAAATTATACAAATCCAGCAATTTTAAATATTAATATTGTTCTGAAAACACCAAGTTCTTTAAAAATCGCGATAAAACGAATTACTAAAATGGAGTATATTAGATACTATTTTCCAACGAATAGTAGTATAAAAATTAAGATCGGCAGCACTGAAAATAAGCATGCCGATCTTGTCAAAATCACAACAAACACGTCGCTACTGACAACACCTTGTTATTATTCCACCATGGATATTCACGAAAGGTTTGAGATATTAAAATTGGCTCAATTTTTGTTACCAGAGAAAAAAATTAAAAAGTGCATTTTGAGCTCAGAAATTCCATACTAATTCTTCCCTACCTATGCATAAGATTTTTGGTATTTTTTCAAAATCGGTGTTATTTAGTTTTATGTTAGTTAGTTAAAAAGTTAATCAACTGATACTATTTGGAGCTAAATGTTGTAAATGCTGAATAATGAATCCATTTGACGATGACTATGAACTGGTACTCGTATGAACAGTTTAAATGATATCGGGTCCTAACCGCCCAACAAGATGTAAGCGAAATTTGTATCAAAATTTTCTTTTTGCCGCAGAAATGTTCCTAGAGCATCTAGATGCATTTGTGCACCAAAAATAAAATTTTGAAAGAAACTTCATCAGAGTTATACTTTTCAAAACTTGGCCGCGATCCATAAGAGAGCTTCCTCAACTTTTAAAATTTTCGTAAAACTCAGACAGAAATTTGGTGTATCACATGCAAAATTTAGGATTTCATATTTTAAGGATCACCCTACTATGTATGGTTATGTATTCGCCAATTTATGTGGAAGACCAAAATGCTGCGTTTATATTCCAGCAGAGGCGGCAGCCGTGATTATAACGGTTTAGCAAGTTAGCCGCTGCGCGACAAGTTCTCCCACGACAACAACAAAGCGCTGAAAAATATGTGAAATATAAATCAACACAGTTACACACTCCACGTAGCGTCTGTCGTGTATACGCTGGTGTGTGCCTCTCTTTCCCAGTGCGCTCCATTGCATTCGTGGTTGATTTATTTCAATTTAACGCACTTATTGCAAAAAAAGAAAGCACAACGCTAGCAAATGTTATTGAAAATATATGCACATTGATATAAATACGTATGACTACCGATATAGCTCTGCATATGTACATATATATATTTACTTATACAGCTATTTGTGCATAAATATTGTGCCTAGTATACATATACGCAGCGCTCACGACAGCCTGGATGTGTTTTCAAACTAAAAAATCAGCACAAATTTCCGCTCCGTCTGCTTGATTTGAAATCCAACTGAATTTATGTTAGTTTCCAACTAATATAAATTTTATTTTTAATTTTAAAGCAAAGTTTTGTCCCACTACTTTTTCCTACATATGTATATATGTATTTACTTTATCGTTTCTTTTGTTTGTGCAATGGAAAAGTTCAAGTTTTCTTTTGTCAGCTGTCGTAGGCGTTCACTTGTTGTTAATCCCTAGTTCACTTTTACATTATTTCAGCTGTTATTTTTAAATTTCTTAGTAGGATTAAGTGAAAAAAGTGAAAAAGTGAAAAAAAAATGTTTTTCCCAATTAATCTTGTTCGAGTATTTGTACTTAGTCCGCGGCATAATTATAAATTATGAACAAATACAATAAATGCCCGCAAGGTTGCTAAAGAAAAAGTAGGAAAAAAATAAAAATAAAAAAGTGGTTTCTAAATAAGAAAAAATGTGGCAGCTAATTGTCATCAAATGAGCTAATTACGCCACTTGCTGCTGTTTTTTTCCACACATTCGTCAAGGCTGCGTAAATACCCAGTCGGCAAAATAAAGACCTTGACGAAGGGATTTTTCAACAAGCTCTTCTCCTTGGAAGTTTTATTAGAAGATCTTCCAGTAGCGCTTTCCAAGGCAACCAAAACCAAATAAAGAAAAAAAGGCGGTAGATGAATCGGTGTGAGTCTACTGCAAAGTTAAATTCAAACTGTTTCATTATTATTTTATGTAAATTTTTCCCTTCTAACGGAAGCTGAACCAGAAGGTTTGGAAACTCTGGGTAAAGAATTGAGCACAGAAGGCCTATCGCCTCAAACGATCCGAATTAAGGACTTCCAGAAGGCCTCTTATTTTCTGATTTTGTCGACTGGGTACAGATATACATGTACATACATGTGTACTAAAATTTTTCAAGAAAAATTTAGGTCAGTGTTTTTTTTTTTGCTTTCCCTTACTATGGTTAGTAATGGGATAAAATATAAAGGCGTTAAGGTAAAAAAAAATCATAAACTATCATTATTGCTTATTGTATACGACAGATATTATTTTATATAGAGTATTTAATAGCCTTCCTCCACCAAAAGCTCAACTGCAGTTAAGAGGTCAGGTAAGTTGCAAGAATTTTCACAGCGGTTGATCGGCAGGGTTTATTTCTTACTTTTTGCCTTTTTACTTTTGTTTGCTAGTACTTAACATGAGCAATTATCCCCTTAAGGTTGTAATATCCCTGTTTCAATGGGCATAAACTGCACTCAAGGCTTGGTGGAAATGAACTATAAGACGGCAATCAGTGTTAACATTTTGATAAATAAAATATATAGGTATGTAAGTTTTTTGCGATATATTCAGCAATGTTATGACATATATGGCTAAGGTGAAGTATTATTGTTATACATATGTGTGGTGAAATATTAACAATTGGTGTGCTTGTGTGTGTGTAGTAAGTAAATAAAAACAAGTAAGAGCAGCGCTGTCTTCGGCTATGCCGAAGGCT